>NW_017673898.1:11019-13484 GCF_001879085.1 Nicotiana attenuata | reverse complement strand
AATCTTTTTAAAACACCCCCCCCACCCCCCCTAAATACCCCTGTTCCGCCCCAAACCCTCATTCCCCTCTTTCTTTCTCTCTCTCTTCTTCTTCTTCTTCTTCCACACCATTCATCCCCAACCCACACTCCCACACCTCCATTTTTCTCCTCTCTTCAACTCAAGTAAGTTCTTCTCCTCTCTCTCTATTTCTTTATTTTCTAAGTAGTGTAATTTGTTAATATTGTAGTTGTAGTTGAACCCTAGTTAGGATTAGTATAGTCATTTCAATTTTTTTTGCTTTCTTGAATGATTACTATGGTTATTGTTGTGTAGTTAATGTTTGGAGGGTTGTTGGTGCCACATTAGTTGGGGTCTCCATTATAATATAATTGTGAAATTGTTTTGGTGGTTTGGAGACCTAAACTAGTTTTATGGTATATATTGGTATTGGGTCATATGTTGCCCATGAATGGTGGTACTATGTTGTATATTTTTAGGGATGTTCTAAGCCCGACTTAGGTTTGGGGTGTTGTACAGGATGGTTATTGTTGTAGGGTGACTTGTTGGTTTAATAGATAATTGTGTTGTAGTTTTGTTAGCATAGGTGCTCATTGTTGGAGAATGGTGTTGGTCTTTTGGTGGTGTTGTATATAAGGGGTAGTATTGAATGGAATAAGTGTGGGGTGTATGTTGCCGGATGTGGTACTGAAAAGGTGGAGCTGTTGTAGGGTCTGTTATAGCTGGTGTCATTGGGTGGTGAAGTCTGAGTAACCACCTTATTGGCATTAGCTAATGCACTTGGTTGATGGTTTGTTAACTGTTTTCAGGATTAATGGCTCCCAAAAGGCACAGGCGCTCTGGCGGTCCTTCCCACCGACCTGCTTATGATGAATCTAGATTCCAATCGGAACAGGCGGTCCTTCCCACCGATCGGGCTGCCCTCCGAGTTGAAAAAGTGGAGATGTATGAAGAGATCCGGCGGCGGGAAATGAAGTTCCTCTTTGCTGACCCTGCACCTGTCAACAAGATGTTGGTTCGTGAATTTTATGCAAATTGCCCATTGAATTTGGGTAGGGAGTTGATCGTGCGGGGTACGGTGGTCAGTGCTCAGATTCCAACAATTCGCCGGGTGTTGAGGTTACCTCCATTTACCAGCGATGTTGACTACTATCATGACCGGCCCGGGGTGACATGGGAGGTCATGACAGATGTGCTTTGCACGGCGGGGCGACCTATTTGGCTAAAGGAAGATATAACTCTCAACTCTAACTCATTCACTCACCTAGCTAAGTGTTGGTTGACGGTTATCTGTAGCAGGTTCCTGCCTTCTAGCAACACCACGGACGTGAACTTCAACAGGGCATTGTTGACTTGGTGCTTTGTGACAGGGAAAGATTTCGATGCAGCACCGATAATTGGCGATGAAATGGTCTTACGGGGACCGCTGCTGTCTAAGGGATTCTACTTCCCTTCCTTGGTAACCACACTATGCTTGCTGAGGAACACTCCTACCAACCCTGCTGATGGTGACTTGCCCCCAAAAGCAGCTTTCAAAGCTTCCAGTATCAGAGTGGGGAGGGGCACTCGCACTACCATTGAGATTGATGATGAGGAGGACGATCCGGTCCCTATGGCACAATCTAGGCGGTCTGTCGACAGTGCTGGACCCTCTTGGCGCCCTCAGTCTGGAGCGGACCTATCTCGCTCCCAGTCCTCCCGGCCTATATTGCGCTCATTGGAGGAAGAGGTTGCAGATCTTCGCACCTCGGTGGATGGTCTACACACAAGGTTGGACGCCATGTCACAGCGGCATGCTAGATCGTAGAACAAGTTTATGGCTTGGCTGCGTGCATTGGGAAGGGCCTGCCATGTAGATCCCAGTACCGTCTCCGACTCAGATTGAGTTTCAGGGAAGTTTTCTCACCCTTCTTTTCTTTACTGTATTCTGAGGACATGGGGACATGCCATTGTTTTAAGTGTGGGGTGGGAGACTTGCTCTGACTGTGTATGGTAATGTATATAGATGTATGTTGTTGTGATGTATCATTAGAGTAATATGTTGTATGTGTGTGAGTTTGTTATATTAGGATTAGCTGACTTGGCCCAACGACGGACACTTTTTGACGGGTTTCTTGAGGGTCAAAGTCAAAATAAAAAAAAAAATTAAAAAAAAAAAAACTCGACTGGTAGAGAACTTTTCCTGATGACGGACTAGGTGGATAATACTCTTGAGGGAAGTAGTCCATGTAGGATTTTTATTTTATTTTGTTTTCTTCTTTTAGGTAGTGTATTACCTCCCCCTTGGTTTTTCTTTTGACCACGGTTCTTTTCCAAGGGTTTTTCTTGAACCGGGTTAGGTAGATTTTTCTTTTTGAAGTTTAAGAATAAATGGGTGAAGGTCAGAATGTAACCCCAAATGTGTACACTTGTATAGAAAAGAACCTGAGTGTGTGACATCTAAGCTTGTTTGTGGACTCATAATA
>NW_017673898.1:0-9396 GCF_001879085.1 Nicotiana attenuata | reverse complement strand
GTGATGAACTTCTTGTTTATGTGAATACAAATTGCTAGTTAAATCTTTATTTGTTCAACTTCGTGTTCGTTGTAGTTAATTGACAGGATCCTCAATTAGCTGTGCCTATTTAGTGTGCATAACTTGGAAAAGAGTGCATATTTAGGGTATTGTTGAACAACACCACTCCTAGATTATTAGAGGAATCTATAATTGCGGGTTTAAAGGCGGGATTAGGAATAACGAAGCCTTGGGTGCAATTTAAATTGAATTGTGCGAAATTAAGCAAGCTAGTGTATCTCGAGAGAGTGCAATAGTAGATTACTGTGATTACTCGGGAGAGATTTGCGGTAAGATTAGCGTTCATGATTGATAGAGATGTGTGGGTAAATTTGTATGAGCATAAACAGAAGGGATTTCATCAATAGGGGAAATCATTTCCTTAGCTTTTTTTTCATAATTGTTTACAACCCTTCTAATTTAGTTATAGCCTTTTATTTACTTGCAAGTTAGTTATTAAAGAACAATCAACTGAGAATTTGAATATTTGGGAAGCTGGTTCTGAAGACTTGGTGGGTCTGAAGGTAGCAGTTGATAGGTTAACTCTCTATGGGATTCGACTCCGGACTTGTAAACCGGATTATATTTGCAGCGACCGCATTGTCCTTTTATACGGCATAGTTGGGCGTGATCAAAAATCACCTAGCAGAAGGCCTTCCTAGCATTGAGAAAAATCTACCTGCTTGTGAAGCTTGCCTGTATGGAAAACAAACTAGGCTTCCTTTTCAGAAGTCATCTTGGAGGGCAAAACAGAAGCTGCAACTTATTCACACAGATATAGGTGGACCTCAAAAAACACCATCTTTGAAGGGCAGTAAGTACTACATTGCCTTTATTGATGATTGCACCAGATATTGTTGGATTTATTTTTTGAATTTTAAATCTGAGGTTGCTGGTGTATTTTGGAAATATAAGGCTTTGGTGGAAAATCAGAGTGGCTGCAAAATTCATATGGTAAGAACAGATAATGGAACTGAGTATACTTCGGAAAAATTTAACAAGTTTTGTGATGAAGCAGGAATTGAGCATCATCTAACGGCACCATACACTCCTCAACAAAATCGAGTAGTAGAGAGGAAAAATAGGACCTTAATGGAAATGACAAGGTGCTTACTCCATGAAAAAGGGTTACCTAAGTAATTTTGGGCAAAAGCTGCAAATACTGCAGTATTTTTGCTAAATAGATTGCCAACAAAAGCTTTGCAGAAGAAGACTCCCTTTGAGGCTTGGTTTGGTTACAAACCTATGCTAACAAATCTGAAAGTTTTTGGTTGTCGTTGTTTCTCTTATGTACCTTAGGTGAAAAGAGATAAGCTAGATAAAAAGGCTGAACCTGGAATTTTTGTAGGATACAACAGTATCTCAAAAGCTTACAGGATCTATCAACCTCAAAATGACAAAGTCGTTGTTAGCAGGGATGTCAAGTTCTTGGAAAATGACACCTGGAACTGGAAAGATGGTGAAAAACTGAAAAATCTAGAGTTTCTAGATGAAGATGTTGATGATGTACCTCTCTGGGGCACAAGACCACTTTCTGATATATATCAAAGGTGTAATGTTGCTATTTTAAAACCTACAAGATTTCTAGAAGCTGCCAAAGATGAGAAATGGAGGATTACAATGCAGGAGGAGCTGAAAATGATAGAAAAGAACAACAAATGGGAGCTGGTTGATAAACCATCACACAAGAAAGCTATTGGAGTCAAGTGGGTCTATAGAACCAAGCTCAACCATGATGGTTCCGTAAACAAATTCAAGGCCAGACTAGTTGTGAAAGGATATGCGCAAATGTTTGGAGTGGATATTTCAGAAACTTTCGCTCCTGTTGCTCGCTTGGATACAGTGAGAATGCTAATAGCTTTATCAGCTCAACATGGATGGAAGATCCACCAACTTGACGTGAAATCAGCTTTCCTCAATGGTCACCTTGAAGAAGAAATCTTTGTAGAACAACCTAAAGGTTTTTCTGTGAAAGGTAAAGAAGACAAGGTATATCTGTTAAAGAAGGAGTTATATAGTTTGAACCAAGCTCCTAGAGCTTGGTATAGTAGGATTGATGCTCATCTTCTCAGTTTAGGCTTTTAGAAAAGTTTGAGTGAGTCCACATTGTATATCCGGAAGGAAGAAACAGATTTAATTATTATCTCTCTATATATTGATGATTTATTAGTTACAGGTAGCAGTTCATACTTAATCAGTCAGTTTAAGACTGAAATGAAGGAGGTCTTTGAGATGACAGACCTTGGTGTTCTACTTCCTTGGGATGTAAGTTCAGCAAAAACAAAATGAGATTTTTATATGCCAAAGAAATTCTGAAAAAGTTCAAAATGGAGGATTGCAAGCCTATAACGACTCCTATTAATCAAAAGGACAAGTTTTGCAAAGAGGATGGAGCTGAAAAGATTGATGAAAGACTTTACAGGAGCTTGATAGGTTGCCTGGTGTACTTGACCGCAACGAGGCCAAATATTGTTCATTCTGTGAGTTTACTTTTGAGGTATATGCACTGTGCCAGCAAAATTCATTTTCAAGCAGATAAACGTGTTATTAGATATGTCAAAGGTACTGTTAATTTTGGCTTCATGTTCAAAAGAGCTTGAGACTTTCAGTTTCATGGATATTCTGATAGCGATTGGGCGGGCTGCTTAGATGATATGAGAAGCACTTCAGATTATTGTTTCATCTTTGGTTTTGGTGCATTCTCTTGGTGTTCAAAGAAGCAAGATGTAGTTGCTCAATCTACAGCTAAAACAGAGTATGTTGCAGCTGCATCAGCTGTGAATTATGCTCTTTGGGTTAGGAAACTGCTGGCAGATTTGTACATGGAGCAAAAGAAGAGCACTGAAATCTTTGTTGATTATCAAGCTGCAATTTCTATTGCAAATAATCCCGTGTTCCATGGGAAGACAAAACATTTCAAGATCAAGCTTTATTTCTTAAGAGAAGTGCAAAAGAATGGGGAGGTAGCTTTAGTATATTGCAAAAGCGAATTTCAGATTGCTGATATTTTAACTAAGACTCTACCTAGATCCATATTTGAATTTCTTACATAAAAACTTGGTGTTGCTTCTCTTGAGTCAATGAGGAGTTTTGAAATTACTGCCTCAACAGCTGGAAATTTTGCATAACTGCTGAAGTTCAAAATCTGCTCAAAGCAAGGAAGTTGTTGAGATAAATAAGCCTGAAACTGTTAGCAGAATCTTATCTTTCTGTTGCTATTTGTTAAAATATAGCTGTTAGGGATAATCTGCAGCTGATTTTTCTGCTTTTCTTTAGAGCTTTTCAGTTATAAATTCTTGTATAAATATGGCTTTGATTATTGAATAAAATATAATGAGCAGTATATTCATATCTCCTTTATTCCTTTGCTTATATCTTGCTTTAAATTCCAACACATACATTAGTGCTAAAGCGTATAGATGAGATAGTACATAGTTTTGCTAACCCAAAGTAGGAGCCAAAAGGATAAGTTCCTCTATGGTCAATTTTTGAAGATGCAAAGCAATTGTCTACTTATCATATTTTCTATTTTATGGCTATGTTTCATTCATCCTTTTTGCCGTTTTTCTTTTTCCTCAAACATTTTTGTCGAACAGAATTAGAGTGAAGCATGGCATGATGAGCGAGTAAGACTGATTAATAGCATGTTTGGCCAAGATGTAAATATCAGCTTATTTTGAGAAGTATTTTTTTTCAAAAGTATCTTTAGTGAGAAACAGTTTGTATTTGGCTAATTAACTTGAAAAGTACTTCTGAGTAGCAATTAGTGTTTGACCAAACTTTTAAAAACTGCTTCTAAGTGTATTTTTCTCAAAAGTGCTCTTGGAGAAAAGCTACTTTTTTTCTGCTTCTGTTGTGACTAAAATAGCTGACTTGGAAGCCAGCAAAGCTGCCACAAAGGATGGTCACATGGATAAGACACGTAGGAGTTTCAGAAGAGTTATTCCTCCAAAAAGACTTGGAGATTACGTTTGGAAAGGTGATGGTCACGCGAATAAGGACAAAGTTGATTAGGCAAAAAGAGTATAAAGCAACAGGAAAAAGGGCATTAAGGGTTAGACCAATATTGATATGAGTTTTCTCTGTTTTCTCCCTCTTTTCTTCTAGTTCCTCATCTCCTTCTTTAGTTATCTATTTCCAGTACTTCTACTGTAATTTTTCTGCTTTCAGTCACAATTGGATTATCAGCAATTGTAATTTTGAGCTAAGTTCCTATTAATATAGTTTGGGAGGTTTTGGTTACTGTTTCATTACTGAACTTGTTACATTGGTGCTTTCATCCAGAGGTCTTCCATGGATGACCAAAGACTCAAGTCTCGTTGAAGAATCTGTTCAGGCAGCATCGAATTCGTTCGCTAAGGACATTGGTGATATACGTTCGATGTTGATGGAGGTTATGGGGAGAACGGCTATGCCCGCTGTTATAAAATCAGATCCAACTATGGAGGTCACTCCGGCGATGATTCACCGCCACAAGCCGGAGATTGGTCGGTTTTGCAGTGAGAATCCAGAGGCATGGATTTTTCAGGTGGAGCGCTACTTCGTATTTTACAAAACATCAGAATCGGAGCAACTAACCATTGCATCCTTTTACCTCGATGGAGAGGCACTGGAATGGTACCGGTGGCTTTTTCGAAATAAACAATTGGTGGACTGGGACCACTTTGCAGCGAAGGACAGAATTCGTTTTCGACAAAAAAGATTGGAATCGGTAGAGGGACGGCTGGCGAAGCTCCGTCAAACCACCACCGTATCGGAGTTCCAGAAGCGGTTTGAGACCCTTGCAAATGAAACAGGCGACATGACTGATGCTCGTATGGTACGTATTTTTATTTCTGGGCTTCCTGAGGATATTAAGAATTCTGTATTGGTCCATAGGCCCAAAACTTACGAAGAGACCCTTGATTTGGCCCATATCCATGAGCATCGAATCCAAGCTGAAAAGGGACCTGCCCGACCCGCCTTTGCTCGAACAACCTCCATATTGCCAACCCCTAACTTGGCTCCCCTAAATCAAAATACCTCCACCTCCCTCACCACTAATGCTACTGCCTCCCAAACATCAAATCGTCCTCTTATTAAGCGGCTATCTCATATAGAGGTCCAGAGCCGTCGTGAGCGTGGGTTGTGTTTCTACTGTGAGGAAAAATTTGTACCAGGACATAAGTGTAAGACTCCATCCCAGCTTCTCTTGCTCACTAATGAACCTGATATTGACCCTAAATTGTCGGAACCTGTCGCCTCTGATGATTTTATTGCGGAGGAGCTGCAATGTTTGGAACTACAAGAACCTTCGTCAATTTCTTATCATGCTTTAACTGGAGGTATTTCGCCATCGACTCTGAGATTTACAGGCCAAGTCAATGGTACTCCGGTTCAGGTCTTGGTGGACGGAGGAAGCACACATAACTTCATCCAACCTCGAGCCGCTAAGCACCTCCAGCTTCCTATTGAGTCGGTTCCAATTTTCTCAGTTATGGTGGGTAGTGGACAGCGCCTTCCAAGTAATGCAGTGGCGAGGCAAACCAATATGGTAATCCAAGGGCATACACTAGTGGAAGATTTATATATCTTGCCATTCCATGGATCCGACATAGTGCTGGGAGTGGCATGGATGGCCACCTTGGGGCCGGTAATTACAAATTATGCAACCAGGGAATTCGGGTTTACATTGAATGGGTTGCGAACAACTTGGAAGGGAGATTGTCCGACGGATACCCAAGTGATACAGTTGCATAGCCTACGAAGAATGGCCGCCACTGATGCCATATCTTCGTTCTTTAGGCTAGAGATGGTTACAGAGGAGGTACCTGATACAAGGGAAGCAGCTGTGGAATTGGTTGCTCTCTTGAGTAAGTTTGAAGATGTATTCCAGAGACCCACAAGCCTTCCTCCCTCGCGTGACCAGGACCATCAAATCCATCTTGCACCCGGGGCTCAACCTGTGAATGTAAAGCCATATAGATATCCTCATTTTCAAAAGCAGGTAATGGAGCAGCTTGTTGCGGATATGCTTCGAGAGGGACTGATACAACCTAGCACAAGCCCTTTCTCTTCTCCAGTACTGCTGGTACGAAAGAAGGATGGGACATGGAGGTTTTGTGTAGACTATCGGGCCTTGAATGCCATTACCGTCCGTGATCGCTTCCCAATTCCAACCATTGACGAATTATTTGATGAACTACATGGCGCTCATTATTTCTCTAAGCTGGATTTATTATCCGGATACCATCAAATAAGAGTCAGACCCGAGGATGTGGCTAAGACAGCTTTTCGGACCCATGATGGACATTATGAATTTTTGGTAATGCCGTTTGGGCTAACTAATGCTCCCTCAACGTTCCAAGCCACTATGAATGAGGTATTTAGACCCCACTTGCGTCGTTTTGTGCTGGTATTCTTTGACGACATCCTAGTTTATAATCCTTCCTGGGTTGCTCACTTGGAACACCTAGCTGTAGTATTACATTTATTGTGCCAGCACCATCTAGTGGCCAAGCGCTCTAAGTGCTTGTTTGGGCAAACTTCTGTTGATTATTTGGGGCACATTATCTCAGCCCAAGGATTGTCTGTTGACCCCGCCAAGATTCATGCTATTCAACAATGGCCTCCACCCCATTCAATCAAGGAAATTCGTAGCTTTTTGGGGCTAGCGGGCTACTACAGACGTTTCATTCATCATTATGCTGCAGTAGCTGGACCCTTATCAGATTTGTTGCGCAAGGATTCCTTCCGATGGGGAGAGAAGGAACAACAAGCCTTTGATACTCTTAAGGATAAGTTGGGGTCTACACCTGTTCTAACTTTACCAGATTTTAGCCAAGAGTTCCAAGTCGAAACTGATGCATCGGGGCAAGGAATTGGTGCTATTCTTTCCCAACGGGGTCATCCCATTGCATACTTCAGTCAAAAATTAAGCCCCCGAATGCAGGCCGCTTCAACTTACCACCGAAAAATGTTTGCTATTACTCAAGCAGTGATAAATGGAGACAATATCTTTTGGGATGCAAATTTACCATCCTTACGGATCAGCAATCTTTAAGGAACCTGACCACTCAAACAATCCAAACACCTGAACAACAAAAATGGCTCACTAAGCTGGTCGGCTATGACTTTCGAATTTCTTACAGGCCTGGAAAATAGAACTCTGCAGCTGATGCCTTGTCTCGCCAGTCAGAGGCTGCTTTAATGGCTCTTTCAGTCCAAACTCTTCACCTTGAACAAGATTTGAAGCAGTTAAATCAAACCCACCCTGAATTGATTGCGATTCAACAAGCAGTACACCAAGGAGATTTGGCATATGCTGAGTACCAGTTCAAGGAAGGCCTGCTGTTCTACAAGGGTCGACTGGTGATTCCCTCAGATGCTGCTCTTCGCCAAAAATTAATCTATGAGTTCCATGCTACATCTATTGGTGGTCATGCTGGGATCGCGTGCACTTATCATCGTCTGGCTTCTAATTTCTTTTGGAGGCAAATGCGCAAGGATATACACACGTTTGTCGCTGTGTGTCACATTTGCCAACAGATGAAGGATTCGCATATACACCCTGCAGGTCTATTGCAACCCCTGCCTATCCCGGATCAGGTCTTTGAAGATATTGCTATGGACATCATCACTTGCCTGCCTAGTTCCAGAGGGAAGACCACTATTATGACTGTGGTCGACCGTCTCACCAAGTACAGCCACTTCATACCCCTACCTTCGACTTTTTCATCTCATACAGTGGCTGAAGCTTTTGTGGTAGGTATAATCAGGCTCCATGGGCCTCCTCGCACCATTGTGACTGTGAGCACATGATTTTTGCCCTAAGCAAATTATTCCCAAAGTTCAAACAAAATGATTTTTTTTGTTTTTCTTATTATTACTATTTTTACAATTTTGGTGAATCTTGGTGTCATTTTGTGCTAATTGTTTGCATTTTATTTGTGCATGTTTATTTCGTTTTAATTAAATGGAAAAATACAAAATATACGTGCATATGCATTTAGGACATTTTTTTTAATTAGTAATTAGTCATTTTATAAAAAAAAAAAAGAAAATCACAAAAAAAAATTGTTGTTTAATTTGCACCTTTAATTTTAACTTTGATTTTAGGTGGTTTTTCTTTCAATTTGTTTTAATTATCTGTGATAATTATTTTTTAGGATTAATTAGCATTTTTGATAGGTTAATTTGGTTTTATAATTTAATTTAGATTTTAGTTTAATCTTGAAAAAAAAAAAGGGAAAGAGGAAAAATTGTGGAAATTAGATTGAAATTGGGTTTGTCTTGATTAAATTCCCAAACCCATCCCAAATTCCCCAAAAAACCCGTCCAAATAGCCCCATGCCTGGCCCAAGTCCACCCCAAGCCCGATCCAATGTCCCCCATCCTAAAAAACGACACCGTTTGGTTCCAGTTAATCTCAGCCGTCGAGGTAAAGAGATCCAACGGTTGAGAACTGATGAGGTGTTAATATATAAGTGTCCGAACCTCTACCCCCCCACCCCTCTGTCTCTCTCTCTCACCCCATCTCTCAGAGACCCTAGAGCCGCCGGTATAACACCACCGCTACCCCGCCCCTCTCCGCCATTCTCCACCCTAGCGCCGCCGGCCGGAAATCGCCGCCGGCGGCGGCGAAGCTCCAAATGACCCCAAAATTTCACCACAAACTCATCTTCCCCTCCTCTTTCCAACCCCCATAGCCATTCCATTCGAATCATAACCAATCGTTCCGAATATTAGATCGAAATTTCCGGCCAAAACACAACTTTGCCCAAACCACCCCAAATTAACACCACCTAACCGCCTTCACCTTCTCTTTCAAACCCCCTAAGCCCCGCCCCTCGAATCTGACCCGAGCATCTCGAATATTGGACTGAAATTTTCCGGCCAAAGTTCAAAGTAGCCTAATCGAGCCCAGATTAACACCATAGGACCGCCTGGTCTTCCCCTATCAGACCCCCATGGACGTTCGGTTCAAATGTGACCGGAATGGTTCGAATTTCAATTTCAAAGTTTTCCGGCGGAACCCTAGATAAGTTTTTCTTCAACAGTGTCCTTTCTTTGTTTATTTTGTTGTTTGCATGTGTTTAGTCATCAGTTGCCTTCTTGTGTTGCTTATTAGTTCTGATTTTTAGCAATTAGGTTAGTTTCAGTGGCCTTGGCGCATAATTCTGACTTGGTTAATTTTCTTTGTTTCATCATCCTTGACTGATTTGATACTGCTAGTTTAATTGTCATCTTGACCTGATGTTATTAAATGTTCAAATGATAGCCTTAAGTCATAGAACTTTCTGTTATTTGGATGTTAATTTGTTAGTTCAACTTCTGTTTATTTTGATTAGGTTAATTCTGTTTTTCTGATTAGTATTA
>NW_017673897.1:103858-116127 GCF_001879085.1 Nicotiana attenuata | reverse complement strand
CAAGCAAACTCATCACATTTTCTTGTTCCTTGCGGTTGGTAGCCCCTTGGATGGGCTTTGATCTTAGACGGGTCTTAATTTCGATACCGCGCCGACTTACCAACGATCCCAATAACTTCCCTGATGGAAACCTCCAAATGCAACATTTTGCTGGCATTAAGCTTGAGGTTGTACCTGGCGGGAGTCTCTGGAAGAATTTCCTCAAATCCCCTAAACATGATTCACATTTGTTTCCTGACTTATGGATCACGTCATCCACATAGACCTCGATCTTCCTGATTGTATTCATGTCATGGAACATGGTAGTCATTGCCCTCATATACGTTGCCCCTGCGTTCTTCACTAAATTGATTGACCCTGTAACAGTACGTCCCCCAAGGTGTAATGAACGCTGTCTTTTCCGCATCCTCCTCATCATCAAAATCTGGTTGATTAGCCGCGTAACAGATCCACAAAGGAAGCAATCTCATGGTTTTGGCAACAATTGTCAATCAATAATATGGATGCTTTGGAAGTGGCGAAGTTGTCCTTCGCGGCTCGCTTTATTGAGATCACGGTAATCAACACATACTTCTTTGGTCTTCCCGTCCTTCTTTGGCTACAGGTACCACATTAGCTAACCAGGAGGATACGAGTAACTCGTATGACCTTCGCCTCAAGCTGCTTTGTAAAACTTCTTCTTTGATTTTTTCACACTGATATCTGTTTTTAAATTTCTCTTCAACTTTCTGGCTTGACAGGCGGCGCATTCCAAATGAACGGGCAATTTGTGGACCACCAAATCTGGTACTTAAACCTGGCATGTATCATAGACCATGCAAAAACATCTTTGTATTCAAACAACAATTCAATTATTCTCCTCCCTGAGTGGTGTTTCCAAATGGACCACTTATTTTTGTTTCCCGAACATTCTCCCGATCCCCTAGATTGTTTGCCTTCATGGTGTCATTCTCAAGTTAGGCTTGGGTTTTTCCTCAAATTGATTTAAACTCTTTACTGATTTCTTCCAAAGGCTTCCCCGTCATCGTATCCCCCTCGCCTATCCACACTCAATTTCCTGTATTACTTATTTCACATTGATTATCAAGACTAGGCCGGAGACTCCTCATGCATGACACATCATTGAAACCAGCATAAAAGGGACTGTACAAGAGAGAAAAGAAAATTAAAATAAAAGGGCGATCAGACAAGAAGAAAGGAGGACCATTGCATTTCATTAGAATTGTAGATAACCAAGGTTTAACTCATCCAAAATGGACGAAACATAGACAATCTAATTACAACCCTGGAAATAATCCAGATTTAGTACTCAAAGAAAAATCAAAAACTAACTACACGACTCCTTCCGATTGAAGAAGAGTAGCTTCCCAGTTGATTGAGCTTAGCTTGAGATTTCCACGAAACTGCACATCAACCTTACTCGGACCTTTGCGGGTTCCCACCATATTCACTTCATCAACACCCTTTCGAACCTTGGATTTCATCTCCTTCGTCAGGTTCTATCACCACAGAATTTGGCATTGCGTTGACGGTGCGTCGTTTAGTACCAGGCCGGACGACAGGAACGGGAAAAGCGAGGGAATAGGTTTTGGGCGAGGAAGGGTCAACTCCTTCTTCATTTTTATCTTTTTGGCTCTCCTTTATGTCAGCAAAGTGGGTTTTTGAAACCTAGCCCAAAAGTGTCTGGATTCGCGGGAGAGGACACCGTGTATATTCCTTGCCCAAGTGAAGCGCCTAACCCCGTATTCCGGGCAAGAATCCATCTATATCATCTCTGAGGCTACCATAACAGATGCGGCAAGCTATCTTTGGGCGTAGGAACACATTCCCCTTCCGTGATCTTTAATCAACTGGAACACTGCTGTCCATGACTTGGTACCCCATGGAACCTTTGTCATTTTCAACCTTCCTCGAAGGATGTTAATAAATTACAAGAATTGTTCCTCTCCGCTGAACCACGATTCTCCTGCGATCCCATTCAAACTTACCATTTGATTGCAAGTAGACGGTACTGCCTTTTGGGCATAAATCCAGGGCCGTCCCAATAAAAGGTGTAGGAAAACACTGACATCGAGCACTTGAAACTCCAATAGTGAATTCCACAGGTCCTATTGTTAGTTCCAACAATATATCTTCCCACTTGTGTCTTTCCCTCCGCCGTCAAAATCCCCGTACACAATGCCTGATTTTTGTATGATTCTTTCCCTGTCCAACTTGCAACTTTTCTAGAGTGGAAAGAGCAAATGTTTGGCACTAGACCATTATCAATTAACGACCCGAGTTACCACGGTCTTCCACACTTCACTGTGGCTTGGTACAAGGCTCTATTTTATGTTTCAGTTCCTTCTAGTGGTAACTCGTCATCAGAAAATGTTACCTATTCACCTCAAAATCTGTTGCAATCTTCTCAATGGTGATTCACAGTAATTTTATCATGGACACATGAGCTTCGTTTAGAATCTTCATTCTAACGCCACGGCGGTGTTCATCGTCGAATGGATAGTTAAGGACAATAGTGGTCTGTGCCAGGGTTTTTCTCGAATTGTTCCACGCAATCGAATAGTCCTGAGCCTTCATCTTTTTCAGGAAATTATTCAGCTTCTTCTTCAGTACAGCCCATCTTTATCTGGTGTCGGATTTGCGTCTTTAACTGCTTTTAACCCTTTCTTCAACTCTTCAGGGGCAAAGCACCTTCCTGATCTAGTCAATCCCATGAGTTTCACACACTTCTTCTTTAATTCCTTTCCTTGGTACCATCACACCGTCACCCTGTCATAATTCCACGGGAACAGCTTTCTCACTAAACCACAGGGCAATTGGGTCACTGGTTTAATGATAACTGGCTCCTGCTGAACGCCTTTTACAACCAACACAGGCTCGACAGCTGCTCCTGGTATTGTCACCTTAAAAACAGGCCCTGTTTTATTATCCTCACTGGTTCACTGACTGTCTGGCCACCCAACTGTGACCAAGCGCTTTCTTATCAACCAACTCCTCATTTGCTTATTTTCACTTCCTTTTAATCATCATCACAGTTTGCGACGGCTTCTTGTATTCTCCCTTCTGCACTATCTCGATCATGTGAGCTCAATGATGAATTGGTAGTGGATTCTGTCGTGATATGGGAAGTCTCCGAGCCTGCAATCTCAATTCTCCGTGTATCAATAAGGGTCTTGCGGTTTTTCAGATGCCAACACTTCTCTGTATCATGTCCAGGCGCTCCTGAGCAGTACTCACACGTTTACTGAATGGTCCAGGTTCCTTTGGGGGAGGGTTTTGTAATTTGGGTTCGATCGGGTTCAACATACCCAACTGGCCTCAGTCTATGGTACAGGACGTATAAGATTCTCCCAAGGGAGTAAAAGTCTTCTTCTTCTTGCGACATATCATTCTTATATGCCAGTGATTGGGTTTGGAAAACTGTTTTCCAGCGGCATTTCGGTTGGTTCTTGGGGGTGGGTAAGTGTTTTGGGGAGTGCGGTGGCGCGCCATTGGTGCACGGGTAGGTAGGTTGAAGGGTATGTCTGCAGCATGATGGACGGATGAAACTGGGGGATTTAGGAGGTGGGTTGTACATGATGTGTGGGCCATATGAAGTATTGCGGGTAATCTTGTGGGTGAGGGCGAGGTTGGTGATAAATATGGTGATGGACCCCTGGACCAGACCCTTAGATTCCACTACTGCGCCACTTCTCTTCTTTTCTTCTTCTTTCCCAATACTACCTCGGGCCGCTTTGATGGCCTGCGTTGGTTGCTTTGAGCGCTGAGTAGCTCATAATTTTTATTAGACTTGAGACCTCTTCTATCATACTCCCATCTTCACGACCTCATTGACAAGTTTTCCCCTACAGCGGATCACCAAATGACCATAGTAAGTTGCTCCAAAGCCTGAAGAAAATAAGTCAACCATCTCATTTCTTCATCGGAGGAATCAACTCTCGCTGCCTGCTCTCATCCAACGGGAAACCGTATCTCTGGAAGCATCTCTCCGGGCTTCTCTCGATTTTGGTCAATGACAGTCGATCTGGCACGATCTCAAGGTTGACTTATTGAAAATGAATGCAAAAAGCTTGAGCTAGATCATCCCAAGTGTAACCACCGTGTATGATGCCTGTCGGTGTGTACCATTCCGATGCTGCGCAGGCGCCTTATGTTCTTTTTTTTTTTTGCTAGCTGAAAAATAAGCCATCAATAGCTCGTCTTTTCCCCTGGCCCCCTCATCTTGCTGCAGAAACCTCTAAACAATGGGCTACGGGGATCGCCATGTCATCGTATAGATGCAAACTTTGGTAACTTAAACTCCTGGCCGGCAATTGAACATCGGGAAACAAACACATGTCTTTTGTAGGCCACCACTCTACTTGAGCCGCCCAGTCCCTGCATGTTTCGGAATATGACTGCTCAAGGCTCTTGACCTTTCGGATCAATTCATCTGTTGGGATTTTTTGGTGGGTTTTTCCTCCTCAGCTGCAGAGATCAAGGCGAGGAGTGTAAAGGTATGTTTCTGGTGGTTTGAAAGTGGGCTCGCGGCGGGTAGTATTGGTTGTCATGAGTTATGGAACATGGGCTCGCTGGTCGACCTGTGTATGTGGCAGGTGGGGAGCCACAAATATTGGAGTGTTGGCAGTGGAGGACACGGGATTTGTTTTTGGATAATGGAGGTGGTGTCCTGGGAGGTGGGCTCCCATAGTATTGTTGGTAAGCGGGAAAGCGGAGATGAGTTTAACGGTGGGAGGATCCTGATTTGGCTGGTGGTGGAAGGTTTAATTTGGGTTGGGCGGATCTAGGCTGCTCGGTTGGCGTGTTTCCCTTCGACCAATGCCTGGTTACATTTTTCGCATCCGCTGTTTCAGCTTATACACTTCCTCTCTCATTGCAGTAACAATTACCGACTCTTCTTCTCTGGACGGGTCAACAATGCTTGCTTCCAGATTCCTGATTGGTCATCTTTGCTTTATTTTTGGACCGAGTGTTGTAAGATGACTGTTGCCAGAATTGCACGTCAGCTCGACCTGGACATTCTCATCAACAACAATTTGTTAGCGTTTTAGGGCATTTTAACAACTAGATAAATTACAGATTGATGGATGCTCCTAATGAGTTATCTGTTCCTATTTATGTTTTGTTAGTTATTGTGCATCATCCCGGCTTTCCCTTTCTATCATGCCTTTGCCCTCGGTTCCTCCTTTTTGTTTCTATTTCTCTTAGTTTTTTTTTTCGTTTCGTTTTTCTTTTGTTTTCTCTATTGGTTTCATCCCCCTTTATCTCTCTCCTCTTATTTTCTATTTTCCTCTTTCCTTATTTCTTTTATTAGTGGTTACGGTCGAATCCTATGGAGATTTGCCTACGTATCATGACCCCCGCATTGAATCAGATCCAAGCGTAGTTCTTAGGAATAATGTAAGAGTGGAAGAAAAATAATTTTTGGGATCTTTGTGATAACAGATTTGTCCTATTTACAAGAACTCAAAACGACTAACAGACTCCAAAGCGGCATGAGCTACAGCTCCACCGTCCCTGTCCCCCACCCCCCCCCCTAAAGGAAAATACAGACTCGGCCCAACTGATATACAAAGCGAGCACAAACTCCAACAGGAAAAAGGAAATACAGACTCGAACCAACACTAATAGAAAAATACAAGACTCCCACAAGAAAATCATGAATAATTAAAGGCTCCTGGTGCCGCGGGACGTCGTTTGGTCTTGCTGCAGGCCTATATGCAAGTTCCCCTGAAGTTCTGTCTAAGTCAACTCATTATCTGCTTCACACAACGTCATTATTGATGCCGAAGAAGGTGGTAGCGGGTCATGTTTTCGCACAGCTGGCATTCCTGGTAATGGAATGAGCAATGCGTTTAAAATTCTCTCTCGGATTTCTCCTTTCTCTTGCAAACAACCGCCCTATCTGCTGGGCCCTAGCCTCCAAAGTCTGCTTCAACCGCTGGCCTTGTTCTCGGGAGTTGTTGTAAGTCCATTTCAACTGTTGCTAATCGGCCATGTACACTGTCTCTCTCGACTTTGAAATCTCTTTGCTGTTTGATTATTTGGCTTTCTGCGGCAGTGACCTTTTTCTTTAACCTTATGACCTCATTGTCATATTTTCCTTTTAATTGTTTAACCACGCGAGCCCGTGCATGAGCCACGCAGGCCCCGAAAGTAAAGGGGGCTGCACCCAATACAGCTGATGTGAAGTGGAGGAGTGCCTACTTCGTCGGTGAAAACTTGGAGTACCTAGTTATTAGATCCAACCTACCAATCATAACACGAATGTAGCGCTCCCGGCAAACGGGACGTCAGTACATTTGGAATTGTACTGGTATTTGTATGACAAACTGTTACCCCCAAGTAAACTCAAACAATACACAAGTAACGTACAGTAAATAGATCAAACAATCAAATGCAAACATGAAAGGAACAACCAAAGTAAACAAGTTTCACACAATCTCTCCTTTTTCCCTTTCCAACACCAATTTCAATTCACATCAACTGAATTTCATCAACATCAGCATATGTTCATTTTCAATGTCGATTTCGATTCATTTTTTCGCACCTTATTACCTCGGCACCCTTACGACCACAACCCACCACTTTTTCACTCTCTATTACCTCGGCCACCCTTATCACCAAACCAACCCAGCAAAAAAAACTTATAACTTTCAGTTGCGGCGGCAACCCGATCCCATCGGACAATCACATTTTCAACACAACAACATTTAGTTCACAGTTTCAATCACCTGCTTCAGGCCATCAGAATAATCATTTTCACAAAACCAATAACAATTCCACATTGAGGTGTTCATTAACCTCTAATACCATTTCCATCATATATAATAGCCCGTATATAATTTAAAGTCACAACGATAATTGCTCCACAACAAGTTTCACATATGATATTACCACAGTGTTTCAATTGCATCAAACGATTTCTTTCCATCACTTGTTACACAGCTTCTTACTCACATAAAACATTCACACACACACACACATACTTGGCTTTGTTGCCATTTTATCACGCCATGATATTGGGAACTTAACAACAACTTCAAAGGCATATTAATTACAGAATTTCACAATAGTCCACATAAGGTATCACATACAATTACTCATACACCAAACAAGGTGGCTTTCACAAGGTTAAAGTTAGCCATACATACCTGGGAATCGAATTTCCCCTTTTTACTTCTACTTCGGCTCACCATGCCTACGTATCGCAATCTAGTTCACAAGTTAACACATAAATCTTAGAATGAAGTTTCACAAATTGTTTTTTTGCTACCAAACTCATTTAGGTTATCCACCCCTCTTTTGCAAACCTCTACCTCTACCCAATTTCCTCTTACTAATTTTAGGTCTTAAAAGACATGCATGTGTATTTCAACTTCATTTTCAAGAAATCAATGCATGAGAATCCCCTTTTTGTTTTAATTTAAAAAACAAATGAAAAAGGGTTGGGGATTTTACCCTGCAAGAACGAAGGATGAAGGACAATTACTTGAAATTTCCGCCAGCCCGGGTGACTTTGAAGAATCAAATTTGATTGAAGGTTGGGACTCTCTCTCAAGAACTCTCTCTCCCTCTCTCTAGTTTTTGTTCAGAAAATATGTTAAAATGAGGGGTTGGGGTGTTTTATTGAAAGAGGTGGTCGGGTTAAAATTATAGAATTATCAATTGGTCTCCGGACGCAAGCTAATTCCTTTTCAGTCTTTTGTAACTATCCTCGAAGTCACGTAGCCTTCCTGGTAAGGTTGTAGATGAGTGGTTTCGGTCCTTTACTACTCCTACCTGGGTTGTCATTGCCATTTTATATTTCCGGATCTGAGTTTTGAGAAATTCATTTCTTGGATCAATTCCTTTTTTTCTCACCTTCGGCTTCCTGGAGCTGAAGATCATTGTTGAATTTCCCATATTTTCTCAGTTTTTCTTCAAGAGCATGGATCTCAGCTGATACGCCTCTTTCCTTTTTCTCCCCATGCTATTCTTCTTGGATTTATCATCAAAAGGCTTGTACATGAGGTCTCTTGGCAGGGTCTTCCTCGATTCGGGTTCTTGGCTCGCGTGTCCACATAGGGCCTCTTTTCAAACCAAGCAGCATAGTTTGGATTCTACTTCTCTTTGAGATTATCTGGTACCTGGGTGCCATTTTTTAGATACCGCAGCTATTCCAACCTGTTGAACCAAAGCCTCAGGCAATGCAGCTTCCGATGTAACTTTATGACCTGAGTACTCAGATCTTCGTCTGCGGGACACAATCTGATACCGTCCTAATTGTCTCAAGCCACCCTCTGCGGGGCGTATGGCTGGAATACTCTTAACACTCCGTTATCCTCAGGTAAGCCTTTGGTTGCAGCATGTAATAGCCTCCGTCTTGGAGAGCCATCCTATGGACCACTCAATTTGACTTGCTTTGAAGCTTCAAAATGCGACAGCCCATGCTTCAGAAACCCTTCCGGCACATTGTAATCCTTGACCCTCTCTTCATAAACTGATGACTGAACGTTATTTTGGACTCGAGCCATAGCTTTCATGAATTGTGGTTGGTGGCGAAGATGCTCAATCATCCACATTTGTAGGAGGATTATTACAACCTTCGAAAAAGTGGGCCCCGACTTTGCACGAAGTCAAGGCACGATAAATATCGCCAATTATCAACGGGACATAGTGTATGATCTTTCATTGGTAGTGAGAATTTGTGCAATTCTAGCCATACGAGTATCCATTGTTCCCTTATTGTTTGGAAAAACATTTATCCCACAAAATGCCCACGATAATGCAAACCGCGCATGAGCTTGCCAAAGACACTTATTTTTGTTTGTTTGCCAAACCCCTTTTCATGTGCTTCAAAAACCAGAAGAGTGTCCCAAACTAAAGTACAAATAAGTGGAAAAGCACAACACCCTTCGCCTTACCACGTTCTTGGCTTGTCTGTTACTGATATCAGGGAGGGTCAAAAAAACTTTGCTACCGATCATAGGACCCTGGGAAAAGCAGATACCTGTTAGCGGCAAGGGTCTGTGCACTCGACACCCACCCCGTGTAAATATGGTGGTGTTTCCTACCTAACGTCCAAACTGCGACGTACCCGCTAATTCCTCCAAGTAGGAGGTAATCTCAAAGTCTTAGAAGCGAAACACATTACGAGCAGGCGGTCCCAAAAGTTATCATGGCCTTGATCAAATCGTCTCGTGGTTTGACCTCCCAAACGTCTATTAAGCGCCTAATTGTTGTTCTTACCCATTCTGACCTTCCTGATCCAAATCATTCCACCACATGCGCAAGTTGTACCCGAGCCTGCTCCCTGACCACTTCCGGTGGATCTGGATAATATTCATTTTGTTCCTGTAGAAGGCTGGGTTAGGGTTGACTCTAATGGACCTTTTTGAAGCAAGTTTTCTAGTAAAGACTATGATCCCTTCTTTGATATGCCAATTTTAGCCACAAGGCTAGTTTTTGCAAATATGGCCCCTTCTAATTTCTTTGCGAACTTTGAGGCCGGGGAAGAGGCTTATTTTGTGACACTTTCTCAACTTCGCCCATTCGATACGAGGATAGCCCTTCGACAATGAGAAAAATATTCTAAGGCTATCCCAGGTAAGAATGGCTCACAACATCATCGACACTGAATTGACTTATTTTGACTGACTGCATTTATTTAACTCCCTCGCCTTTTTTTCTCTCTTTTTTCTTTCAAAATAAGGCCGGACCTTATGTAGGTTGCCTACGTATCCCATGTCCGAAGGGGAATCAGACCCGCGTAGTTCGGCAGCTTTGATTTTGGAAAATAACTATTTTTGAAAAATTCGGCAAAGTTTTGGGGTATTTTCAAATATCGGGTTTTGACACCGGGCTTTATTTCTTCATCACTCTTGGTCTTTTTCTCTCTTGTTTTTCTTCTTTTTTTTTTTTTTGATTTTTCCCCTCTCTTTTTTTTTTGATTTTCCTCACTTTTTCTTTTCTTATTTAGCCGGTCAGCATGCAAGCCAAAATAAATGAATGGTCACATAGCACACAGGATGCATTCATGATGGTCTGTTATTTTGGGGTACACCTGTCCTAGACGGACCCAAACCCCTGTGTGAGTCTCCCTAAGTCAAAGATGCACGTGATGCATATAAGTGCTCCTACTAGGGATCCGGCATGAGGCTGTGTTTCTAAGTTTCAAACACCTGGGGTTTTGGTCTAGACTTGGGGTACCCGAGCGGACAACTGGCGGCCCGAGGGAAGGGGCGACGTACCGGGAGCACTGAAGTCTGCCCGGCCTTGTCGCTTGCCCAGCCTCGCTCTATTTGGTATATTTTTCTAGAAAAAGTGGGCTACGCGAACGTATGCACCATTTTATTAAAGAAATGCAAAGGGTGGCGTAAAAAGACAATTATATACAATTCAACAATATTAAAGCGGTAAACAGATAGCAGTTGGCACAAAGGTTCACGAAATACAACAAATATCAATAAAATAGGCCAAGTAAAAATCATGAAATAAGCTCGAATTCTTGAACCCTGAACCAGAGATTCTGGGTTCGATCCCCAGCAGAGTCGCCAGAGCTGTCACACCTCCTTTTTACATTACTACACCCCCGGGAGAGTATAATAGATGGAGTTATTTTCCAACTTGAAGTGACAATCGAAATGGGATTTATTTAATTAAAAATCAGAGTCGCCACTTGGGAGATTCATGGTGTCCCAAGTCACCGGTTTTAATCCCGAATCGAGGAAAAGAATGACTCTGTTATTATAGTCTGCGAACCAGAAATCCGGATAAGGAATTCTGTTAACCTGGGAGAAGGTGTTAGGCACTCCCGAGTTCCGTGGTTCTAGCACGGTCGCTTTGATAATACTTGGCTTATGAAATTATTTAATTACTGATTTTAAAACCTATGTGCTTTTGCTTCTTTTACCACTTTTTAAATAAGCAAAATTATCTTAAAAACGAGTTACGCGTACGTATACCCGCTTGTTTGGTGCGCCAAAAATCATGTCATGCGAACGTGTCCACAATTAAAAACGCGTAGTTATTATTAAGAAAAGTTTGGGCCGAAGTTGCGCGAACGCATACTCCGGTTTTTTTTTAGAAATGTCGTTGTGTTACGCGAACGTATACGCAACCACACTTGGTATTTTCAAACGGCCTTAAAGGATATTCTACGAAATATTATTTTTATCTAGCCTACAAAATTACTAAAAAGCCATATGTGATTTTGATGAACTTACATGAAGTTGCGCGAACGCATACTCCGAATTAATTTAGGATCATGGTCATGTTACGCGAACGTATACGCAACCACAATCATGTTTTAAACGGCCCTAAAAGCTTTTCCATGAATATTAATCATTTTTATATCTAGGTTATGAAATTAATACAAGGCCATACATGAGAAGCTTGAGGGAAGCCTAACAACGACTAAAAGAGGGCCAATTTCGATTCCAACTAACTTCCCAAGGCAACACAGTAGAGAACATTCAGGCCCGGGCTTGAATGAGCCCAAGTCTAGTGAAGAAAGCAAGTCCGAAGACTCAGATTCACAAACGATTAATGAGCAGGAAGATTCTTCATATGGGCCGACCTGCCACCTAAATTTTCAGACCCAATTGGAAAACCCCTAACCAATACAAATTCAAATCCCCATCAGACATTACATTACTAAACAAAAACCTTTATCCTTTTTAATTAAACCCCAAATCAGTTGCTGGGTGTCCGTAGAATTGGATACTATTTTTACATTGAAACGGCTTCATACACTTCCCAAGGAAAATTAACACCTGTATTTATCCTTCTAACGTGATTTACACAATCCAAACCCAGGAATCATTCAACTATTTAAATATTCTATAATAACACAAGAAACAAGATATACAACCCATTACTGAGCCAATCCCAAACCTTATCTTTCAAATTCCCTTAATCATTTAAGACCAAATAAAACAAAACTTAAAAATCGATAAGTTACTCAAATACAGCAGTTAACAGAACACTACAGTCTCTATTAAACATGAGCCTACCATATTTAAACTAAACTATGAGCACAGCTACTAATCAAATAGAACATGTCCACCAAAAATAGTTGATAACCAATTTAATTCTGTCCTGTTCAGCAGTAAATATATTTAATCACGATCCTTCTAAGCCCAGCAACACAGATTGAGCATGAAATTAAAAACGAAGGAAAGCAAAACTTCAGTAACGACAGTCATTGACTTGATCACATTTCATATTCAAACTCCAAAGTACATTTGGGTGATATCCATGGTGTTAAAAGATACCTGGAAGCAAAA
>NW_017673897.1:0-102884 GCF_001879085.1 Nicotiana attenuata | reverse complement strand
GCAAAGGAGGGCACGTGGGGGCCCATATTTTGATTCAAGATTTGAGGAGATGGGGATGGGTTCGAGGAGAACTATGTTGATATTCAGATAGGAGGGGGGTGAGAGGGTCTAGGGGTGTGGTTTTGGCGGCATTTGACCGCCGGCCGCCGCCGTGAGCGAATTCCGGCAGGCGGCAGACGGTGGTCTGTGGCGGAAGTTGGTGGAATCTCTGAGAGACGAGTGGGGGTGATGGGGGGTCAAAGTGCAGGGGTCTTAGGTTATTTGGACATTTTTAAGTTAAAGGGGGGGAAGGGTTCCTGGCCGTTCGATGTATTGGATTAAAGAACTGAGATTGATTTGGTTTTAAGGAACTCAAAACGATGTAGTATTGGCCTGGTACTACGTCGTTTGAGTGGTCTAGGGGACTGGAGGATTGGACCGGGTTGGGGCATGGCTTGGGCTGGTGGTCCGTTTGGGCTAGAGATTTAACACTAAGCTGCCCAATTTCCTCTTCCTTTATTTATTTCCTTTTCCTTTTCTTTTTCTTTCTTTTTTGTTAAATTCTTTAAAACTAAAAAGAGAACCTAAATTAATTCCTAAATCAAATTATCCTATCACATTGAATTAATTAACCATAACTAACAAATTACCACAAATAATTAAGAAACCAAATTTAAAGGGAAAACTACCAAAATTCCAAAAACTAAATTAAAACAAAAGTAAACTATTTTTTGTGATTTTGAATTTTTTTAAACTCCTAATTACCAATCAATTCCAAAAAGTATGCAAAATTAAACCCTAAAATGCAATGCACATATTTGTATTTTATATGAATTAAAAATGCGCAAACAAATGCAAACAATTAACAGAAAATGCCACGAAAAACCACAAAATTGCAAAATAATAAAAGAAAATATTTTTGTTTTGAAATTATGGGAGTAATTCATATAGGGCAAAAATCACGTGCTCACATATGGCATACTGAGTAATCTATACTAAGACTCGGGGGCATCAAACCCAAGTCTATATTGAATACGCATTGAGCTCATAACGTTTAGAATGAAAGTGGTGAACGAGTTATGAAGCTAGAGGATAGAAGTTCTGCAACTATTCAAGGAACTAGGCTAAACTATATTTCTGAGGCAATTAATAACGTCCTAAAAGAAACGTAGTGTAGGGGGAATCATTAAAATTCCTAAACACAGAGAGTTAGCCTCACATACCTTAACTTCTTGCTCTTGAGCGTAATACAACATTCGCTAACCCTTTCAACTTTAATCTATATCAATACAAGTCAAATGGATTCCATATTAGCAATAATTCTGATGTTTTAGTCACTTAAGCGTTTTCTCAAACACTTGGTGACATAAAGCTTCATAGTCCTGATTAATGGTGTTTCTACGCCCAACAAGCCATTCTCTTGATCCTAGATAAATTCCAAAATCTCAAATTTCTTATAATCAATGTCATTCTTCTTCACCCATAAGATAAATAACACCCTTAACCAATAATCAACAATCAACAAGCCAAACCTATAATTGTTCATGCGTTTCTATCAAACTCATCAACTCATATCTCATGAACTTGTAGTCTACAATCATTAATCCAATAGTATAATCAATTAGAGGGTAAAGACATTACCTTTTTGAAGTTCAATCCTCTTGAATTCGAGTTCTAGGATTTCTTCTCTCAACAGTGATGTCCCAATCAAATATCTAATAATATGGAGGGTTTACCCATGTATAAGATGTTGGGAAATTGAAATTAACTTAGAATCACCATAAGAACATACCTTGGATGGTGGAGGGCCCTTTAAGGAGTTAGGTTTTTGAGAGTTCCCCTTTTTAGAGCAAGTTTTTATGTTTTGGGGCTGTAGGGGACGAAGTAGGGCTTCTAAAATGACCCTCCATGAGTGCCCCCGCGCACCTGGTAGGCCTGACCGCGCAAAATGGCAGTAACACTACCTCAGGAGGAGCGTGGTCGCGCTCAGGGCGCGCATATTGCACACTGTTCTGTAAAACACGCATAACGCTTTAAACAGAGATCCGTTTGGGCTCCATAATATATCGTTGGAAAGCTTTTTCAAAGGCCTACAACTTTCATGCTTTGAGTTTTCCCAAATTCCTTACAAATTTACCTCCGTTCTATGATGTTTCTTTATCATCTCAGGCCTATACTAGCCTCCTACTTGCTATGGTTCATCAGTTTCTTAGATCCTTGAGAAGATATCAAGGGACCTAGGCAGTCTGGTTTGCACCTTCGATAGGCCTATGTTCTCATCTCTATCATGCTTTCTATAGAACCCTAATTTTTTATCTCCGATCTTCTCAGATCTGTATAGATCTAAGATGAATCGAACATATCTCACATGTTTTCCTTGAAATTTTTTTGGTTTTCGACTGATTTCCCGTTTTACCTAAACTAGGTTTACCCTAAGTCATCTTCTCAAAAGGTTTTCTAATTTTCGAATGCTTAATCGTTTGTTCTTAAGTGTTCTTCACTGATTTATGCTAAAGTTGCATAAGCCCTAGTTGATTCATGTTAAAACTCTCACTGTCTGGTGTTTTGCTCCGATTCTGAGCTTTTCAAAGTTACTAGTCGCATTGGTTCATTCTGTATTCTGATTTACACGCTTTCCCTTAGTCAAATTCCTTGCTTTGTGATTTTTATCCTAATTAATCTTTATTAGGGTTTTTGAATTGTTTTCCGCCTAATTTCTCTGTGTCCTTAAAGTTCTAATCAGCCTATTTTGTTTATGGAAATTGATATATTCTTTCTAGAATTGTTGAGTGATTTGCTCTGTTAAAAATTTCATGTGCATGATACTTGATTATTTCCTTGTTTATGACTTTAATTAGTCTTCTTGCCTTATTTAAATTGCTTGTAGTATCTACTTATTCCTTGTACGATTATTTCCTTAATTAGATTCCTAGTTATTCACTCTTTGCCTAAGTCTTATGTGAATTTCTTTCCTTAAATATTTCTTACCCTTAATGTTGGTTAATTACCCTTAATTAAGGGAAGACTATGCTGATTTTTTGTGTAATTGATTCTGTGATCTTCCCTTGATTAACTGAAGTTGATTCTTTTACCTTATTTGCTCTACTCTTGAACAACTATATAAACTCCTCTGTTTTACATCTTAAGAGACGAACATCAGTTCATAACACACACATATGTCATACCTCTTTTTTACACACCACGAAGGTGGTACAAGGGAGTTTTTCCACTTTAGGTTACATTATTCGAAATGAGATTATTTATTCAATTTTCTTCAGAGTCGCCACTTGGGATGGTTTATTTTCTGGTGTCCCAAGTCACCGGTTTATTTTAAAATCCCAAATCGAGGAAAATTCGACTTTCCTTTTGAAGTCTGCGAACCAAAAATTCTGAATAAGGAATTCTGTTCAGGTCCAGTTGGCCATTCTAATGCATATATATATTCACATACATCAACAACAGTATATATCCAGCTCTTAATTAGACCCAATGAAGAGTAACGAATGACAGTCAATGTTGGCAAGTGGGTAATAGGGAGGAAGAAGAGCCTCGATAATTCTAAATAGCTCAAGTGAGAAATCTCCTTCGATCTTAAGAGAAAAAATAAAATGAACATAAACAAATATAACAAAGCAAATATAGTGAGCATGTAAAATTAAACATGGACAACAATATGAATAGTTCAAATTTCATTTGCCTAATTGAAAGGATGACATACCTAGCAGCAAAAACACAAGAAAATTCCAAGAAAAAAATAAGCAAAGGTTGGAACCTTTCAAGATGAAACTCAGCAAAGCAGTTTCGGCAGAAGCAGCAACAAAATCGAACGGCGGAGCAGGAAATCAAACGAGGACAACTCCAACCTCAAGCAAACACCATGATTTTGATACCCAAAAATCGAAAAATAAAAAAAATTAAGAAACAAAAGTTTTCTCCTTTTTCAGAACTCTTTTTTGGTTTTCTCAGATCTGACTTTGAAGCTCTCTCTTATTTTTCGATTTTTCAAGAAAATTACAAAAACAAATCCCTTCTCAGCTTTCTTGTGCATGTTTAGATGTGTGTGTTTGGATGGAATTCCAGGGGAGAAAATGAAAGAGCAGGAGGTGTATGTTATTGAAGATGAGAGCCTGTGTTTTTCCTTTCCCTCTTTTCATGTTCTTTTCATCTCCTTTTTTTTGTATTTTTTTTTGAGTGTGTGTGTTTATGGGAAGAAGAGAGTCCAAAAATCTGATTGTTGTCCTCTTCGTTGGTTCTTCCTTGATGAAGAAATGGAAAAAGTTGCGCTAGTTATAGAGATGGGGAAAAGATCTGATGGATATGGTCTTTAGGGTTGGGATTTAATAAGGAGGGAATGGGTTATTGGGCCAGGCGGGTCAGGCGGGTTTGGGTAGATTTGGGTATAGGATTTGGGTTTAGCATTAATTTCGGCCCAATTTCACAAGACAAATCTTTCTTTTTCAATTCTTTCTTTTATTTTTTAATTTTTTCTTTTCTTTTAATTAAAATCCTACAAATTAAAAATCTTAAATTATCCAAAAGTGTGAAATTAAACTAATTAGCTAATTATAAAATTATAAACAATACTTAATTCTAAATTAAAAGAGAAAAATCAATGAGCTAGAAATTAAAATACAAAAAATGTGAAGATGAGCTATTTTTGTGATTTTCAAATTTCTATAAAACAAATAATTACTGATTAATCCTAAAATTATAAAAGTAAAACCTAAATGCAATGCATGATATTTTGGTATTTTTTCATGACTTAGATAAAACTTAAACATGCACAAAAATACAAACAATTAATAAAATCCTATAAAAATCCTACAACATGGAAAATAATTGGAAAAATCTATTTTCTTGGATTTTATAGGAGCATTTCATATAGGGCAAAAATCACGTGCTTACAACATACATTCAAACTCTTCTCCTTCTTTGCTACTTGTGCTATTGTGGGTCTAGCCCGCTGAAAGCCAAGGCTAGATAGTGGAATTGCACCTGTTTCTTTCATGTTCTGCATTTCTCTTACTTGGTTGGTATGTCTCAGTTAAATTTTGAAACCTAAACTCTATGTGCTTCATTTCAGTGCTAGCTCATTAGTTATAGATTCAATTCCTGTTCTTGTTTACTGCCTTACTTAGCATGTCTCATCCTGCTTTGTTCAATATGTAATTAGCATGTACAAACTATAGTTGCCCATTTGATGTTTGTCCAGCATGTCTATTCACCCTTGTCTATTCTCATTCCCTGAGGAAATCATGTTAGTTACCTAATCTTTAAGGCATTCGACTGACTCTAGTTGTGTGTTTGATTCTGTCCAGTGTTTCTTTGCTTTCAACATGGCTCTATTACCTACCATCATGACTAACCCGTTAATTCTATAAGCTTCTAAGTGTTTTATGCATTTTGTTGACTATATGCCTCCATGAGCCCTGTCATGTGTGCTCTTTAAAAATGTAAATTCTATGTGTCCCCAATCCCTTTACCCTGATGTGAGAACTCTTTGTTAAGTGTTTCTGAATCTGGATGTTTTATGACCAATTGATTGTTCGTTGTTTTCAAAAGTGTTTTGGTACTCTTCTCAAACTGTTTTTTCACTACCAAACTAGTTTCTATTTCAGAAAACCTTTTCACTCTTAGAGTCATCTCTATACTGTTTTCACTAAATCTTTCAAACTGTGTCAAGCACTCTCACTTTACTCTTAGATTATTAAGTTCTGCCCCTCTAGCATGTGTACTGCTTAGGGATCCTTGAGATCTCTCTGAACTCTGGCATACTAGGGCTGGCCCTTCCACACTACACATAACCAGTCTCTATTTGAGAAAGGTCTTGGTGTGAGCACTGCCCGGGATCCTTGAGGTCCTTAGGGAACTCTAACACACCTGGACACTTGTTGGCTATGAGATTTCTGGGCATTTGAGACTACTCGGAAGGCCTGGTACTTCCAAGTTTATTTTGGGCCTGCTTCAGGCTCTCTATAGTATAAGTTTACTTCTCATTGATGTAATGTACTAAATCCTGATTTGTAATAATCCTTTGTAAATAGCTATTGGGGTAATTAGTAAAAATGGGAGGGTAGCTATACGATTATGTGGGGTAAATTGGGTAGAAACCATGTTTTAGGTTTTACATTATGATGAGTTTTTGTAGAAATCATGTTTTAGGTTTGTATGACGCATTAGATATCATGCTTTAGGATTGCTATGCTTATTCGCATTAAATGATGCAAAATTTACGCATTAGATACCTTGACTTAGAACAATCATATTTACTGCTTCTGCATATCACATGTTATAGTTCATCATTTCACTTCTGATTCTGCATAAGTCGCTATCACTTAGAAATCCTACCATTAAGTTACTAATACTATTTACAATAAAATAACCTTCTCGATGTGCATTAGAGATTCTGTTTTAAGACTGCATGTACATCTGCTTTGAAACATGTCGCTAAAATAAGTAGGTTAAAACAGCCCCACACATAGGTACCATGTTCTGGTATGAATCAGTATCAAAACACCTGCTATATATTCATCACTTAGATCAGCATGCCTATAGGATGAAAGAAATTCAAATTGTTTAAGTGGTTCTCAGATTATGACTACATATACACGCTTAGGCAAGCCTTAGGCCATTAGATAACTGTGAAATCAGGTTCTATTTATGTGTGAAATTGTCCAAGCTTAACAGGCTATAAAACCAGTAGGCAAACTGGTTAGGATTCTGCCACTTCCCTTAAAACAAACACTGCATGTTCTGTTCTGTAATGTCATCTAGATATCATGTTCCTAGGCTTTCTAAATTTCTTTAAAAATCAGTTGTTTGAGACGTGCTTCTTATTTGCCTATGTATATGTGGAGGTAAATATGAGCCTTTTATCTACTTCCTTAACTGACAGTCCTATGTGTTATTTGTTGTCGCCTAGACTTTTGCCTTTTAAACACCTTAGGATTGTCTAGAACTGCCTATGTCTAGAGGTCCTAAACTCCTCCGGGACCACAAGGAATGGACGGGTGAAGCACACTTAGAGTTCGTTAATTAAACTCGCTTATAACCACTACGGGGGGGGGGGGGGGTAATGGGTAGTAAAAGTATATGATGACCTGCGCACTAATGTCACGTGTAGCCCCTCTAGTTGAGAAGGATTACCGGGCATTGCACAGAGTGATCCTATAGGCTAATCAACTTAGGACTTCCCTTTCCCAATTCACATGTGTTTCCTAAATGTAATAAGGCCAAGTGCCAATAGTGACTTACTTTTCCATTATCTTAGTGTCGTTTTGGGATTCGTCTATTTTCATATTATGAAAAGAGGCATTTACTGGCATCTAAAGTTCTCCAAATCTATTTGTCGCTAGGCCTACCTCGGGCACAACGAGGCTCCCAAATTAGGACACGAATTTACATTCCCGCAATATGTGTTTAAATACTGCAAACATTTCAGAATCATTACTGACTTGGCTACCTTTTGTTTTACTTTCTTTCTTATCGATTATTAACATTCCCCAAAAAGGTTGGATCGTGCATACTGGCATCATCAGACTGTGGAGAAGGGAGTTGTTCTCAAGAACTGGACTGCCAAATATACACATCCTGATCGACAATTGCGCCAAGCACGAACTCCAATACTTTTTAGATTACTTTGCGGGTTATCACCATATTTGGATGGATGAAGAAGACGCAGAGAAAACGGCTTTTATTACACCATGGGGGGTATACTGATACAAGATAATGACATTCGGTCTAAAGAATGCTGGGGCTACTTACAGGAGAGCCATGACAACCATCTTCCATGATATGATACACAAAGAAATAGAGGTGTATGTGGATTATGATTCTGCATAAGTGGCTATCACTTAGAAATCCTGCCATTAAGTTACTAATACTGTTTAAAATAAAATAACCTTCTCCATGTGCATTAGAGATTCTGTTTTAGGACTGCATGTACATCTGCTTTGAAACATGTCGCTAAAATAAGTAGGTTAAAACAGCCCCACACATAGGTACCATGTTCTGGTATGAATCAGTATAAAATCACCTATAATATATTCATCACTTAGATCAGCATGCCTAAAGGGTGAAAGAACTTCAAATTGCTTAAGTGGTTCCCAGATTATGACTGCATATTACACGCCTAGGCAAGCCTTAGGCCGTTAGATAACTGTGAAATCAGGTTCTGTTTATGTGTGAAATTGTCCAGGCTTAACAGGCTATAAAACCAGTAGGCAAACTGGTTAGGATTCTACCACTTCCCTTAAAACAAACGTTGCATGTTATGTTCTGTAATGTTCATCTAGATATCATGTTCCTAGGCTTTCTGAATATCTTTAAAAATCAGTTGTTTGAGACGTGCTGCTTATTTGCCTAAGTATATGTGGAGGTAAATATGAGCCTTTTATCTGCTTCCTTAATTGACAGTCCTATGTGTTATTTTTTGTCGCCTAGACTTTTTTCTTTTAAACACCTTAGGATTGTCTAGAACTGCCTAAGTCTAGAGGTCCTAAACTCCTCCGAGACTACAAGGAAGGGACGGGTAAAGCACGCTTAGAGTTCGTTAATTAAACTCGCTTATAACTACTGGGGGGGGGTAGTGGGTAGTAAAAGGATATGATGACCTACGCGCTAATGTCACGTGTAGCCCCTCTAGTTGAGCAAGATTACCGGGCATTGTACAGATTGATCCTATAGGCCAGTCAACTTAAGACTTCCCTTTCCCAATTCACATGTGTTTAAATAATCTAAACTTCTTTTTCTTTACATATATGTGTTTATACTGTCTAAACTTCTTTTTCTTTACATATATGTGTTTAAACTGTCTAAACCTCTTTTACTTTCATATATGTGCATTGTACCATCTAAACCTCATTGATCATATATGTATTTAGACTGTGTAAACTACCTTTATTTGCAAATATGTGCTGAGACTGCTTACTTGTTAATTGACTAATTCACATAGTTCAGCCGGGATCCACCGTTGTGGACCGCGAGGGGTGCCTAACACCTTCCCCTCAAGGTTATTTTGAGCCCTTACCCTAATCTCTGGTAATGCAAACTAGTTACATGAGTTAATTGCTCTAGGTGCCCTAACGCACCTTAATCCGTTAGGTGGTGACTCTTCACACACCCAATTCCCAAAAGAAAATGAGTTGTTCCCCCATGAATGTCGAAACCCGGACTTCCCCGCGAAGGAAAAAAAGGGCGCGACATCTAAGATGAGCTTTTCGATTGTAGTATCGCTCAATAATTTGTTTCTGAGCTTCCATTCTTATTAGAGCCTCTTCTATCCTTTCTTCAAGCAAATCCAGATTTATTCGCATCTCTTACTCATTTGATTCCTCAGTTTCTTGGGTATATCATGTACTTGGTTCACCTATTTCAACTGGAATTAAGGCTTCCGCACCATAAACAAGTGAGAATGGAGTCTCTCCCGTACTTATTTTTTCTGTCGTTCGATAAGCCCATAAGACTCCTGGTAAAACTCAGGTCACTTACCTTTTGACTCCTCTAATCTTTTCTTCAAGTTATTAATAATAACTTAGTTTGTCGATTCAGCTTGTCCATTAGCCACAGGATGGTAAGGTGTTGAAGTTATCCATTTAATCGGCCAACTCTGAAAAAATTCCGTGGTTTTTGCACCTATGAATTGTGGGCCATTATCACATACGATATTCTAGAACTCTGAACCGGCATATGATGTTTCGCCAAATAAAGTCCCTGACTTCTTTCTCGCACACCCGTTTGATGGCTCCTGCTTCTACCCACTTGGTAAAATAATCTGTTAATACTAATAAAAACCATACATTTCCTTTAGCTTGTGGTAGTGGACCCACGATATCCATCCTCCATTTCATAAAAGGCCATGGTGAAATCACCGGATGTAATAGCTCCGCTGGGCGATGCATGTTATTGCCATATCGTTGGCATTTGTCACACTTGGCCATAAAACTTTCTGCATCTTCTTCCATTTTTGGCCAATAATATCCTGCTCTAATTACATTTTTTACCAAGGATCTTCCTCCTGCGTGATTTCCACAGTGTCCCTCAAGTACTTCTCTCATCACATATTTTGTTTGAGAAGGTCCAAAACATCTTACTAAAGGTCCTCTGAACATCTTTCAATACAGGTTTCCACGAACTAAATAGCAACGACCTGCTTTTCATCGAAGTGACTGAACCTTTTTCTTGTCTTCAGGTAGAATTCCATACTATAGAAAATTAACAAACTAGTTTCTCCAATCCCAAGTTAAATTATTGAAATTTACCTCATTTTTATCTTTATCATGAAACAAATGTATTACAGTAGTATTTTCCTCATTCGTTACTTCTGCACATATGCGAGATTAGCTAGTGCGTCTGCTTCCGCATTTTCCTCCCTGGGTATTTGCACAATTTTCCACGATTGGAATTGTCTGATTAATTCTTGTGCCTTCTCCAAATATTGCTGCATACGCACCTGTATAGCTATATAAGTCCCATGCATTTGATTAACTACCAGTTGCGAGTCACTTATGATTATAATCTGCTCTATTCTGAGTTCTCATGCCAATTCTAGACTTGCAATTACAACCTCGTATTTTGCTTCATTGTTAGTAATGGGATGACACTTTTATTGCTTGCCTTATGGTTTCTTCTGAAGGTGGGATTAGAACAATGCCTAAACCCGCTCCTTTAATATTCGAGGAGCCATCAGTAAATAGGGTCCAAGTACCCGGATTAGATCCGGTGAATACCTATAGTTCCTTTTCCGCTTCAGGAATTATCCCTACGCTGAAGTTTGACACAAAATCTACTAATACTTGTGATTTTATCGCCGTTCTAGGTTGGTACACAATATCATATTCACTGAGTTCTATAGCCCATTTGGCTAACCTACCTGACAGTTCTTGCTTATGCAATATATTCCTTAAGGGGTAAGCGGTCACTATAGAGATAGGGTGACATTGAAAATAAGGCCTCAACTTTCTAGATGCCATAATTAAGGCTAAAGCAAGTTTTTCTAAGTGAGGATATCGAGTTTCAACATCCAACAATGATTTCTAACATAATAAATTGGAGATTGTTTTCCTTTGTCTTCACGTACTAATACTGCACTTACCGCCATTTCTAGTACAATGAGGTAGATGAGTAGCCTTTATCCATCCTTCGGTTTAGCCAGTAGCGGTGGATTTGACAAGTATGCTTTTAGATTATTGAGTGCTTGCTGACATTCATCAGTCCATTCAAATTGGTTTTGCTTTCTCAACACTGAAAAGAACTTGAAATTTTTCTCCGACGATTTGGAAATAAATCCTCCCAAAGTTGCTATCCTACCTGTCAACCTCTGAACTTCATTTTTGCTCATGAGTACGTTTGGTATCTTCTCAATGTCTTTGATCTATGCAAGGTTTACTTCAATACGTCGGTTCAAAATAAGAAAACCTAAGAACTTACCTGAAGCCATGCCAAAGGCACATTTTTTGGGATTTAACTTCATATTGAACTTGAGGAGAATCTGAAAAGTATCTGACAAATGTTGGATATGATCCCCCAACTGGCCGACTTGATTAGCATGTCATCAACGTAGACTTCCATAGTTTTTCCCAGGTGTTCTTGAAACATTTTTGTTACCAATATTTGGTATATGGCTCCAGCATTTTTTAGACCGAAAGGCATGACTTTATAACAGTAAGTCCCCCTGTCTGTGATAAAGTAAGTTTTTTCCTCATCTAAAGGATCCATCTTTATCTGATTATATCCTGAATAGGCATCTAAAAAATCCCACAACTCATTTCCTGCAGTAGAATAAATTAGTTGATCTATGTGCGGTAAAGGGAATGAATCTTTAGGACAAGCTTTATTTGAGTCAGTATAATCTACACAAACTCGCCATTTCTCATTCTTTTTTGGTACTACTACAGTATTAGCTAGCCAGTTATGATATTTTACCTCTCGTATTGACCCAATTTTTAATACCTCGTCCTGGATCACCTGGTTTTTTAAGGATCCTTGCTTCATTTTCTTCTGTTTGACAGGTGGATACGATGGATCTTCATTTAGCTTGTGGGTCATCACCTCCGATGGTATATCTGCCATAACTGAATGCGACTAAGAAAAGCAATATGCGTTAGCTTATAAAAATTTGATAAGTTTACCTTTCAGCTCCAGGCTTAGCTTCATTCCAATTTAAACATTTCTATCTGGCCACTGCTCGGAAAGTGTGATAGCCTCGAGTGCTTCAATTGTTGTTTTGATGTTTTTATTCTCTTCTGGCTCTTAAATGACATCAGGTCTTGAATCTACGTCCATTTTTCCCTTTTCAGTTGAGGTTTTTATTGTTATGTCCTCAACTGAATTCTGTAGTTGCTATTTCTTATTTGCATCATCATTCACTACGCTCGAATCCAAAACTGGATTGATACTCTTAGAAGGTTGCTGATCTCCACGGATTTGTTGAATCCCCCATTGTGAAGGAAACTTAATAACTTGATATAAAGTAGATGGTACAACATCCATATCGTGAATCCAAGACCTGCCAAGAATCATGTTATACGCCATGTCCGTATCTATCACCTGGAATTTCATATCCTTGGCAACTCATTCTGCAAATGTGGTAAGCACTATTTCCCCTTTTGTAACAACGCTTGAATTGTCAAATACAGATAAGGTACGTGCTTTGGGCACCATCTTGTCATCAACTTGCATCTCGTTTACCACTCTCAGAAGAATGATCTTTACGGAGCTACCTGGATCAATCAAAACTCGTTTCACATGAGTATCATGTACAAGTAAAGATATTACCAGTGCATCGTTGTGAGGGATTATCACGTCATCTGCATCTGCATCATCAAACGTTATACTATCTTCTTCCAACACTTGGCGAACTCACATCCCATGGGTAACCGTGACTTTTGATGTCTTTTTTGCAGTCGCGTATGTCACACCGTTGACCTCTTCTCCTCCGCTTATCACACTAACCGTCCTTCTTGGTGATGGAGGTTTTGGAGGATCTTGTATATTCTCCATATATGATTGCTTACCTTTCTCACTAAATAAGTCAATTAAATAACCTTGTTTTAACAAATGCTCTACTTCACCTTGTAACAATCTGCAATATGCTGTTAGGGTTCAATCTCATTCTTTTGGCTACCGCACCTTATCTACCATACTTCTTAAAACAACTACCAACTCAGAAGTGTTAATTTTGAAACCGTAATCACCAACCTTTTCATTTGTATTAGCATTATTGTCTCGCGCATCTCGTTCTTTTTCGAACTTGGATGATGAACTCGCATCTCTATCCCTTGATCTAGAACCATACCTTGGATTTTCTTGTTTAGAGCATGAATCCCGTCTTGCTGGTCCCATGTAAGGTTCGTACCTGTTCTTACCGGACCTTTTTTTGGTTTCTGGTCGCCTCGAACTTGTTCTTTCATCACCCCTTGCCCGAGTGATAGCGTCTTCTTCTATCTGCGGCTTCGTGCTGTACCTATTGTACACATCATTCCATGTTGTAGCAGGGAATTCTCGTAAGATTTCATTGAGTATCCTCGTGGCTTCTGAGCTTTTTTCATTTAAGTTACTTTCAAATGCCATGGCCGCCCAATTATCAGTTACCGCGGTAACATCATCCTTTCACATTGAAATCTATCCACAAATTCTCTAAGTAGCTCCGTATCTCCTTGTTTTATTTTGAAGATGTCTTCCATATTTTTCTCGACTTTTTGAGCTCCCGAATGTGTTTTTTTAAATGAATTTGCAAGCCTAGCAAAAGAACCAATAGAGTTTTCTAGTAAAAAAGAATACCATGTAAGTGCTCCTTTCGTGAGTTTTTTTCCAATTTTTTTGACCAGCATTGAATCAATTTCTTGCTTGGTTAAATAGTTGCCCTTCAATGTCCATTTGGGACTCCGAACCTAGGAATAGCTTTGTATGGTGATTCTGGTATTGGGAGCGCGTCCGAAAGTGGATACGGAGGTCCGTAGGTCATTTTGGGGTTATTTGGCGAAAGTTAGAAATTGGCAATTTTTTGAGAGGTTTGACAGAGAGTGGACCTTTTGATATCGGGGTCGGATTTCTAAGTCCAAAAGTTGGAGTAGGTCAGTAATGTCGAGTGCGGCTTGTGTGCAAAATTTGAGGTCAATTGGACACGATTTGATAGGTTTCGTCATCGAATGTACACGTTTGAAGTTTTAAAGTTCATAAAGCTTGAATTGAGTTGTGATTCGGGATTTTGACATTTTTTGATGTGCTATGAGGCCTCGAAAAGGTCCGTGTCATGTTTTGGAACTGGTTGGTGTGATTTGACGGGGTCCTGGGGGCCTCAGGTGGATTCCGGGTGGCTAACGGATTGAATTTGGAATTTGAATAAGAAGTGAGGCAGCTGATATCTGGTGTAACCGCACCTACGAGGTTTTGGCCGCAGGTGCGAAGCCGCAAAAGCGGCCTGGGAGTCGCAGTTGCGGGGTTGGGCAGTTAGGGGAAGGATTGCAGGTGCGGAGTGTTGGCCGCATCTGCGCAAGCGTAGAAGCAAAGGAGTTGACCGCATAAGTGAAGGAGTTGACCGCAGAAGCGGAGGAAAATCGTAGAAGCGAAGGGAGCCTCGCAAGTGCGGCTACTGTTCCGTAGGTGCGGAAATGTCGCTGGGCAGAAGGGTTTTATAAAAACGGGACTTGGCCCATTTTTGTCCTATTTTCATTTGGTTTGGACGATTTTGGAGAGCTTCAAAGAGAGATTTTCATCAAGGAATTCTAGGTAAGTGGTTTCTTCCCATTTGTGAGTTAACTACATCAATTATACATGGATTGGAACATGAAAATTAGTTAATTGTGGGGTTTTGGTAGAAGACCTAAAATTTGGTATTATGGATTTTGACCATGAATTTGGGCATAAAATTGAGAATAACAATGTATTCAAGTTTGTAATGTTATGGGTAATGGTTATCTTTGAAAAATTTCGGAATCCGGGCACATGGGCCTGAGGGTGATTTTATCGACTTTTCAAGAGGAGTTGGAAATTTTTGTAAATAGGATTATAATGAGTATTTGAGTATGTATTAATGGGTTTGCATGATTATTGACCAGCTTTGGAGCGTTGGGAACCAGTTTGAGTCGTCGGAAGGGCTTGGGAGCCGGTTATGGAACTTCGGAGCGAGGTAAGTCTCCTTTCTAACCTTGTAAGAGGGAATTAACCCCATAGGTGAACTAAATTATTGTGTGCTACTGTTTGTGGTGTGGGGGGGGGGGGGCTACGTACGCACGAGGTGACGAGAGTCCGTACGTAACTACTAGTTATGCCTATGTCCGGGTAATTTTAGGCTTACATCATGCCTTGTTGATATTATTATTGATTTATGTTTGTTGCTTGCCTTGAGAGGGAGCGAGATTGAGTTTTCTCATTAAATGTTTTTAAAGTAGTGAACTTTAAGAATATAGGATTTAAAGGGTTTCATTTGAACTTCGTAATTTCGAAAGGAATTTAGGAATATTATAATAGCGTAAGAAATTTATGTGTAACCGCGTCGCATGTATGTTTCGCAAGCGGGTTAATTTCCTTAAAAAGCTACAAGCTGGATTCCCTTATTTTGAAAAGAATCAAGAAAAAGATATGATTTTAGTGTTAAATTGATATTTGACTGCATCGCACGTATGTTACGCGAGCGGAGTATTTCCTTCTACTACTCTTATGGGATCGGACTGCTCGCCTCGGCAGTGTACAATTTACTCGGCAGTGTATATATATATATATGTATATATATATATTATTCTCATGGAATCGTGCATAACATTTGGCTAGAAGCCAGTGTATCTGAGGGTTTTTTTCTTGATTTGAATTATGACAACCTCCTGAAGATATCCACTATATCTATATATATGCTCCGGTTATGGAGGGAACTTGCTAGTTCAGAGCTCGAGTAAAATCGTAAAGAGGGGAATCGCACCACGTATTTTATACATGTTTATTTAATATATTTACTCTGTTTCATATTTATTCACTTCTTACTGTATCTGATACTATTGGACCACTAGTAAGTGTCTAAGTCGTCCTCTCGTCACTACTTCTTCAAGTTTAGACTGGATACTTACTGGGTGCGCGTTATTTTCGTACTCATACTACACTTGTTGTGCATTTTTGTTGCACAAGCACATGTATGTCTAGTGGCCTAGTGGGCGCAGCGGCATGGTTGATACGGATACTCAGGTGAGTTGCATCTCTCGAGATGACCTGCAACCAGCAGAGTCTCCTTCAGAGTATTGTATTTTTATTTCTGTCCAAATTCGAATTCCGGACAGTTATTGTACTTCATTCTATTTCCTAGTGATTGCTCGTGCACTTGTGACACCGGGTTCTGGGGTGATTATGGGATATTCACCGTTGAAATCGGAAAATATTATTATTTATTTTATAAAGTTCATCTGTTACTAGTGAAACTGAAGAAAACTTTCTGATTTCAAAAATATAAAAAGAGAATTTAATTAACTATTTAGTGTTGGCTAGCCTGACAGTGGTGTCCGACGCCATCACGACCTTTAACGGATTTTGGGTCATGACAACATGGTATCAGAGCACTAGGTTCCCTTTGGTCTCACGAGTCATGCGCGAGTGTAGTAGAGTCTTGCGGGTTGGTACAGAGACGCCTGTACTTATCTTCGAGAGGCTACATGGATGTTAGGAGCACTTCCTTTCTTGATTCCTCATCGTGCGATTCGATTCCTTTGAGGCTTACGCCTTTATTACCTTCCTATTCAATATTATGTGACGAAAAATGCTGGTTATAAATCGAGAATTGAGAAAAATATAATAGCACTACAGATGTGGTGCGGGATATTTCTCCCTGCGTAGTTGATTAGGCTATTACCGTCGCCTTGCGGAAGGATATTCTGTCATTTCAGCTCAGTAGTTGTACTTCTGATAGCTTCGAGGCTATGCACAGGTTGCTATGATGCTCATGAATGGTTATCACACAGTATTGATGCGATGGTCGGGTGCTTGCCTATGTGTCGGGGCAGTGAATGACTTAAAAAGAGGTTTACTTAGTGCATGATTCAGAGATTCAGTATTTTATTTCCGAAGGAGGAAATGCAATCGTCCTACGATGCTCAGATTTGGGTTGATGGAGTAACAGGACTTGGTATTTTCGAGCGTGGTGGAACTTTCATCTGCGATGTGGTGTCGTCCTTGATTGAATGTGTAGAGTTCGCCGATGTTATGGTCTTCTTTAATTCTCATTTTGGGCAGGGTATTGTGAAATAGAGTCTGGGAAGCAGCTATTAGAGATTGCGGTGCGCGGTGATTCGGGATTTGAATCAGTGTTTCTAGTATCGATGGCTCGAGAAAGATGATCTTCGGAAAGGTTTACAGTTAGTAACGATCTATTGGTTCAAGTGCTACAGAGATAGATTTTGATTTAAGGCAAGAACTGGGCAGTGAAGGATGAGGAAGGACGTGTGGGAACAGGAGTCGAGTAGTTGCTTAAAGGAGTGACTCTGACCAAAGTGGGAGAGTGGCAGAGTAGCATATGGGTTTTGTGGTAGGATAGCTACATGCCTTGAGGAAAGTATGGAGTGATTTTGGATTTATGGTGGACACTGACTGGATCCACTGGATTAATTCGAAATGTTGTCTATTATATGGCGGGAGATTTGATACAATAAGAAGGAGTTGCTTGATATGAAGAAGGATACAACACGACTTTGGATGGGTTACTAATTTTGCAGTAATTGTACCCAGTGCAGCGACGTTGGAAGATGTCGGCATGTAATTTCCACAGGTGGGTTATTACGACTAAGGAAAGAGAACATTAGTGGTAAATTGAGCAAGGGATTTAAGGAATGTGTGCTATTATTGGCCTTATTGACACATGTTTAGGCTTTGGGAAGACTCAGAGTTTATGCTTCGTGTAGATGTGATTTACAAGGAAAGTGATTCAGCCGGGTGCTTCTTTGAAAAGGGTGTTCATGTGATAGCAAAGCCTTAGAGTTGATTATATTGGGGACCAAGTAAGAGTGGGTGACTCTCAACAACGGTCCAAGTGAATTCAAAAGTTAAAATGCGGTGCCTACAGATTTCCAGCCCACAGTATGGTTGAGAATCGGGCTTTTGCAGCAGATTATGAAAAGGGGCTTAGAATGTTCTATGATATCTTCGGCTTGCAATGTAGAAATTGGAGGAATGAGGGAAAATGACTTTGGATTCGTAGAGGAATTATCATAATGGGTGTATCAGTTGAGGGTGAGAATATGCGCACAAGGAGAGTATGAGATGGTTCATGGGTTTTGGAGATAATGTGGTCTCGTGAAATGGGGTCACTGAGGATGAGTGTGGATTGAGTTCGTTATGTGTTGAATGGAGCTATTATTATCTCTAAGACAAGTTAAGAATAAATTAGAAGAAGTCGGATCGGTTAGCCATGGTTGAATTGGCATGATGGTGGCAATGATCAGTTCCTTCAGCGTGATTTAGTTACACATGTGATTTGTGATGGTACTTTTGATGCTTGACGGCCACCGTAATTGATGTTATATTGAGGCATTCGAGTATTATGGCCTGTTATGTGATGAACCCCGGAAGAGTTATGGTGGTTTAGACCATTATTAGGGATTGTATTTTCTGCGGTTATGGGAATTAGAAGTTGAGGATCAAGGTTACCGTTTGGTGTCGGCAAGAATATCACGAGCTCGGGTGAGCAAGAAAGGATCCAGATGGTTAGAGTAAGCTGGTGTTGTCTTTAGCGTTACCTGAGATCGGTGTCATGTGTAAGAGGCTTTGCATACTGATTGCGGATTCTTGATTTGCTTTATGGCATTAGTGTGGCATGTAGTATGGATGTGTAGACTTCTTACCTGGTACGGAAGGTCGTGGGAGCGTATCTCACGGGGAGATTGTAAAAGTGTGACATGTAGTCACTTGATTGATTGAAGATTGAAACAAAGTATGAAGATTGTGGTAGTATCGCTAATTCGAGAATTTACGTCTGGAGGGCGCTCGGTTCATTTGGTTGTGGACTGTGGAGGTTTATTCCGGATATGGTGGTTGTTTTTGTGCGTTATGGGAAGAAGGGTTATTACGGACCCTTGAAAGGTTATAAACCTAGAACGGTGCGATCAGAATCGGCTTGAGGCCCGTGGGTGGATCTAAATATGAATGTGGGCTCTATATCAGCTGGATGTATTCATTTCAGCATAGCGCTCCTCCTGGAGGAGTAATCGGACGTTGGATGTTAAGTCGTCGTCGGCTAATTCATGTAATGCTATATTGTGTCGTGTGAGTTATGAAACGACTTGATTATTCGCACTCGTGTTGAGATCCTGTGCAGCTTGTGGTGTTACATGAGTAGGATGGCTCTCAAGATGCAGGTCATTTATTGCACCTTAGTTGCGCTTGAGTTTTGTATCGTATGGCGCTATCCGTCTCCCTAGAATTTTTATTATGCACTTCACGTGCTCGTGGTTGATATTCGGGTATTTCACAGGTATGAGCACTTTGGCTCGGTAAGTATTTCCTTTATAGACTATTATGTGTAGATTAGGTGGCACGCCGCCACGGGTATCATGGTTGGATCGGGTTGCACGCCGCAACGGTATTATGTGTGGAGCCGCAACAGTGTGATGTTATTAACAATTTCCTATATCTATAATTGTGTGTTTTGCTTCTTATTTTCTGAGGGAGGTTCATAACATCTTTTCGGTTGTTTCAATTAGTTACGTGGGTTGAGTAGTTCTTTCCAGGGTTTGTTTCTTTATGTATCACACTCAAGTTTGTAGCTTGTTGGCACATTGCAGCATCATATGAGACTTTTGGCAGTGTTTGAGGTGGCTTATTGCCTGAGCATCTTGTACTGGGTGAGATGAGATTATTGGATCTGGGATCAGTGTGATCGAATTATACGAAATATATTAAAGAGCAAACACCATTATTTGGTTCATAATGGGGTGATGATGCTAGTCAAGAGGAGAGACTCAATGATTTATTGACTCGACAGTTGGTTATGAATTTCTACACACCTCTTCCACCATGGCAGTATTGCAAGAGTTGGAACATGACTTATATGTGTGATGAGGTGTGTTGTGAGCATCAGATTCGTGGATTTTTGTCTATGTTATTAGAGGATGTTATTATGGTCATGTGGGTTATGCAGTGCATAGTGCGGATTCAACAAAGGTATGCAATAATGTATTGGTGTATCGTGTATTGATGGATGCGGTGTTCGTATGATGGAAACAGGCCTGGCAGAGAATTCCAGATGTTGGAAATTAGACGTAAGGGTAATTTGACTAGGCAAAAGAGGAATCTTTAGACTGGTTGTAACCACCCGACCGGTCGTTTTGAGCATCTGCACTTCACTTGCCAGTTCTCGGGTATGGCTAGCCCCGTATGATGTATTATAACTTATGTTAATCGTCGGCTTTAGTTTTCAGGTTAATCGGAACAGATATGGAAGAATGATTCTCAGCTTGAAGCTTTAAATTTGAAAGATTTGACCAAGTTTTGACTTTTTAGTATTTGATCTCGGATTTGGATTTTTAGGATTTGGTTAGCTTTGTTAGCTGATTTTGGACTTGGGAGCACGTTCGGAATGTGATTTGGAGGTTCGTGGTAGAATTAGGCTTGAATTGGCAAAACTGGAAATTTGCCATTTCTCGGTCGGCAGTGGGAATTTTGATATCGGGGTCGGAATGGAATTCTAAAATTGGAGTAGGTTTGTTGCGTCAGTTGTGACGTGTGTGCAAAATTTCAGGTCATTCGGATGAGGTTTGATAAGTTTTTGGATCGTTTGCGGAATTCGGAAGTTTGGAAATCCTTAGGCTTGAATCCGAGGGTGATTTGGTGTTTCGACGTTGTTTTGAGTGTTCCAAAGGTTGGAATAAGTTTGAATAGTGGTATATGACTTGTTCGTATTTTTGGTTGAGGTTCCGGGGGCCTCAGGATGAATTCGGAAGGTTGTCGGAAAGTTTGGAATTGAAATTGAGCAGATTCAGCTGCTGCTTCTGTCATATCCGCACCCGCGGATTGGGGACCGCATGTGCGAGATCGCAGGTGCGTGGAGGAGACCGCAGATGCGGAAGTTGGCCATCTGAAGAAGAAACGCAGGTGCGGTGTGTTGGGCGCATCTGCGGGACCGCAGATGCGGTGCCTAGGCACAGATGCGGCCCTGAGGAATTAATGAAAAACCGCAGATGCGGTTGGTTTGACCGCAGAAGCGGTCCTCAGAATCGAGAAAAGGAGCCGCAGGTGCGGAATCCCTGGGCAGAAACTATATAAGCATCACTTCGCGAATTTTAGTCATTCTTCCACCATTTTTGGTTGATTTTGGAGTTCCAGACTGTGATTTCAAGATACTTGGGCTTTGTATCTTGTGTTTATGGTGATTATTCCATTGTTTAATAATGAAATTTGCGGGAAAATTAGAGAAGAAATTGGGAAATTAGGGCTTGAAATTGGAGAGTTTAAATTGGGGATTTGAGGCACTATTTGAGGTTCGATTTTGATGATTTTTGTATGTATAGACTTGTGAGAGGTTAAGGATTCTAGTGTTATGTCTTTTATCGGATTTCGAGATGTGGGCCCAGGGGTAGGGTTTGGCCAATTTCGGGATTTCGAGTTTAATTTGATAATTTTTGCGTGGGCTTTGTCCCTTTGGCTTGTATTGATGTTATGATTCTGATTTTGGATAGATTCGGGACGATTTGAGGCCGATTCAGGAGGCAAGGGCATTGCCGAGTAGATTTTCGTCCGGTTCGAGGTAAGTAACGATTGTAAATCTAGACCTGAGTGTATGAAACCCTAGAAATTTGTACTATTTTGGTAAATGAGGTGACGCACATGCTAGGTGACGGGTGTGTGGGCGTGCACCCGTAGGGATTATGACCTGGTCCGTCCCGTGGCAACTGTAGAGTTGTATATTTTGATAAACTCTATATGATATCTATGTGTATTAGAAATGAATCTGTTAATTTAGGTCAAATGCCTTGTTTGGGGCCTTGTGCCGAACTTTTTTGACCCTCTGGGGGTATTTTACTACTTTCCTCACACTGTTTTGATTCGAAAGCATATCCTTGGTCATGATTTCTACCCGTTTATTGTTCGATTCAGTTTATTTACTCTGCTTTCAAATATATGAAAACTTTTTGGGGTTTCCTGATTTTTCACTAAAATGCCGAGTGGTTGTGAGGTTGATGATTGAGAGAGGTCGAGGACCTGATGGTGAGGATTATATATATTTATGGATCGGGCTGCACGCCGCAGCGATATTTATATGTATATGGATCGGGCTGCACGCCGCAGCGATATGTATTGGATCGGGCTGCACACCGCAGCGATATATATATATATATATATATATATATATATATATATATATATATATATATATATATGCACGGATCGGGCGGCGCGCCGCAACGGTTATTATTATGAGATGTCTATTTAGCGGAATTGCTGACTGTGAGTGTTGATTGATGAGAGTTAAGTCACGAGTGACTGAGAGGATTGCCCGAGGGGCTATATATATGAGTGATGCTTTGCCCGAGGGGCTTGTTTATGAAATTATTGTTTTTCACTCTTCTTTTATGCTGAGCCTCTATTGAAAAAAGTTGAACAAATGTCTTAAATAACTTTCATTGAAACTAGAGTTTTTATGAGATGCTCGAAAATTTGAATTACGGTTTTGACTTTGTTATGTATTGAGATTCTATGTTAGACTATGTATATGATTTAAATGCTCGTCACTGCACTCTGCCTTTATTTACTTTGGTTACTTACTGAGTTGGCGTACTCACGTTACTCCCTGCACCTTGTGTGCAGATCCAGGTGCTAGAGCATCAGAGTGAGAGCTTTCAGCAGCTTCTGAGTATTTTCGGAGATAGCAAGGTAGCTGCACGGCGTTCGCAGCCCTGCCTTTCTCCTTCATATCCTTAGTGTTATTTATTTCAGTCTTTTCTGGTATTGAGTAGACAGTACTGGACAGTATCTTAGTCGCTCATGACTAGTGACACCAGGATCGGGCAGTGTGGATGTATTTGCGTAATTGTTTTTTCCGCATATTTTGTTATATTAAAATGTAAGACTTGTGATCATATTTATTTGGAAATGAATTTACAGAAGACCTTTATGTTATTAGTGTTGAATCAGCTTTCGTAGTGCGGTGATAGGCGCCATCACTACCGGGGTGGTTTGGGGTCGTGACACTGGAACGAGCTAGTGTGCTCAACGGAGTTGTGGTGGCACGAGTAGGTGCACGAGATGTTAAGCAGTGATTTCGGACAACCCCAGAGCAGTTTTTAGCACGCTCGAGGATGAACATATGTTTAAGTGGGAGAGAATGTAACGACCCGATTGGTCGTTTTGAGCTCTAGCGCATTGTTTAGCGGTGTGAGGCCATGAGCAGCTTCACTTCAGGTATTATGACTTGTACGTATAGTCGGAATTGAGATTCGGGGAGTTTGGAGTTGATTTGGAAAGAGAATTCTCATTTCAGAAGCCTAAAGCTGGAAGAATCTGACTAAGGGTTGATTCTAAGTAAACGATCTCGGAATCGAGATTCGAAGGTTCCAACAGGTCCGTATGATGATTTCGGACTTGGGCGTATGTTCGGATAGGGTTTTGGATGACCCAGGAGCATATCGACGCTTATTATGGAAGTTAGCATTTTGGGAAGAATTTCATAAATTTGAGTTGAAGTGCATTTCAATGTTATCGATGTCCGTTTGGGATTCTGAGCCTGGGAATAGCTTTGTATGGTGATTCTGGTATTGGTAGCGCATCTGGAAATGGATTCGGAGGCCCATAGGTCATTTTGGGGTCATTTGGCGAAAGTTAGAAATTGGAAGGTTTTTGAGAAGTTTGACCGGAAGTGAAATTTTTTATATCGAGGTCGGATTCCGATTCCAGAAGTTGGAGTAGGTCCGTAATGTCGAGTGTGACTTGTGTGCAAAATTTAAGGTCAATCGGATGTGATTTGATAGGTTTCAGCATCGAATGTAGAAGTTTAAAGTTCTAAAGTTTATAAAGCTTGAATTGAGTTGCTATTCATTATTTCGACGTTGTTTGATGTGATTTGAGGCCTCGAGCAGTTCTGTGTCATGTTTTCGAACTGGTTGGTGTGATTAGAAATGGTCCGAGGGGCCTCGGATGGATTCCGGGTGGCTAACGGATCGAATTTGGAATTTGAAGAAAAAGTGAGGCAGCTGATATCTGGTGTAACCGCACCTGCGAGGTTTTTGCCGTAGGTGCGGAGCCGCAGAAGCGGCCTGGGAGTCCCAGATGCGGGGTTGTTGGGCAGTTAGGGGAAGGACCGCTGGTACGGAGTGTTGGCCGCATTTGCGCAAGCGTAGAAGCGAAGCAGTTGACCGCAGAAGCGGAGGAAAACCGCAGAAGCGAAGGGAGCCTCGCAGGTGCGGCTACTGTTCCGCAAGTGCGAAAATGTCGCTGGGCAGAAGGGTTTTATAAAAATGGGACTTGGCCCATTTTTCTTCCATTTTCATTTGGTTTGGACGATTTTGGAGAGCTTCAAGAGGGATTTTCATCAAGCAATTCTAGGTAAGTGGTTTCTTCCCATTTGTGAGTTAACTACATGAATTATACATGGATTGGAACATGGAAATTAGTTAAATTGTGGGGTTTTATGCTTACATCATGCCTTGTTGATATTATTATTGATTTATGTTTGTTGCTTGCCTTTAGAGGAAGCGAGATTGAGTTTTCTTATTAAATATTTTGAAATGAGTGAAATTGAAGAATACGATTTAAAGGGTTTCATTTGAACTTCGTAATTTCGAAAGGAATTGAGGAATATTATAATAGCGTAAGAAATCTATGTGTAAACGTGTCGCATGTATGTTTCGCGAGCGCGGTAATTTCCTTAAAAAGATGCAAGCTGAATTTCCCTTATTTTGAAAAGAATCAAGAAAGAGATATGATTTTAATATTAAATATATATTTGACCGCGTCGCCCGTATGATACGCGAGTGGGGTATTTCCTTCTACTACTCTTATGGGATCGGGCCCTTCGCCTCGGCAGGATTTATGTACAATACTCTCATGGGAGCGGGTCGTTCGCCTCTGCAGATTAATAAATGCATCTATGGTTCACGTCGTTCGACCCTCGGCAGTGCACAGTTTACTTTTATGTTGGATCGGGCCGTACGCCTCGGCGTTTCCTATATATATATATATATANTGGATCAGGTTCACTGTATCTATATATATATGCTCCGGTTACGGAGGAAACTTTCTAGTTGAGAGCTTGAGTAAAATCGTAAAGAAGGGAATTGTACCACGTATTTTATACATGTTTATTTCATATATTTACTCTATTTCATATTTATTCACTTCTTTACTGCATCTGATACTATTGGACCACTAGTAAGTGTCGAAATCGACCTCTCGTCACTACTTCTTCAAGGTTAGACTAGATACTTATTGGGTACGCGTTGTTTTCATATCATACTACACTTGCTGTGCATTTTTGTTGCACATGCACATGTATGTTTAGTGGCCTAGTGGGCGCATAGGCATGGTTGATACGGAGACTTAGGTGAGTTGCATCTCTCGAGACGACCCGCAGCCAGCAGAGTCTCCTTCAGAGTATTGTATTTTCTTTTCTATCCAAATTTGAATTTCGGACAGTTATTGTACTTCATTTTATTTCCTAGTGATTGCTCATGCACTTGTGACACCGGGTTCTGTGGTGATTATGGGATATTCAGTGTTGAAATCGGAAAATATTATTATTTATTTTATAAAGTTCATTTGTTACTAGTGAAACTGAAGAAAACTTTATTATTTCAAAAATATAAAAAGAGAATTTAATTAACTATTTAGTGTTGGCTAGCCTGACAGTGGTGTCCGGCGCCATCACGACCTTTAACGGATTTTGGGTCGTGACATATTTGTTCTATGCGATCATTCTGCTCCTTGAGCTGCTTCTGCAAAGTTAGTACTAAACTTTGTAAATCAGAATTATTGGGTGGACCTGACCTTATATATCGAGATTCACTGGGAGTTCCTCCACTTCCTGAATTAGCAAGTCCCGAGCGTGGGTTTTCTATAGTTGCGGTATTGTTTGGAGGATGATTTGGTGGAGCAATTGGAAATCCACTATCAAAATATTGAAGGGCGCTGTTGACGTGTTCCGCAATTAGTTGTTTTAATGCGACCTCGGCAGTTTGCTCGCCCCCTTGTTGATCATTCGTATGTGATGTTTATCTTTGAGTTGTCCCCTCCCGAGACTGTCGAGGAGAATCTTGTGGTGAAGGGATTGGTGGAGTTCCTCCCCCATGTTGGTTCAGTTGGTACAGTTGGTTATTGTCATTGGCAGTTGACATGATTGTTTGACAGAAAAGTGAATCTGGAAAGTTAAAAGATTATCAGAGTCTCGGCAGCAGAACCAATTTGTTTAACCAAAAATATGTCTTTTGATCAAATTCTAATTTAGAAGAAAACGGGTTACTGATAACCAAGTTTTACTTCACTCTCTCAACGATATCAAAGGAAAATAATAAGAATAACTAAGGAAATAATTGATTGCAAACTCAAGGTAGAGAGTTTCGAGAAAGCAGAAAAGTAACGTGTATATTTCAATATTATCTCAGTAACGGTTTCCCCCCATAATTTGGGTTAATTATGGGCATTAGTGATTATTTTGGACATCCATAACTGACGCATTTATTGCTATAAATTTCTCATATCCGTTCCGATTCTCCTTCCTTATTTCCTTCCGGTTCATGAATCTTTCCTTCTTTTTATTATTTATTTATTCCTTGCCAACTGTTAGGCCCGGTACCGTCTTGTGGATATTTCTTCCCGTGCCTTTTCTTTCCCTATCAATTAAGATAGTCACATGTCGCTAAATCATTGTTCCACGCGACATGCCAAGTCAGCAGTCTAATACTCCACGTGTAACGCTTTTTCACCGCCAATACATGTTAAAACTTAGAATTTGGTAAAGTTAAAAGGTCAGAGTCGTTACCCTTATAATTCGAGTAAATGGGGCTTTAGTTACTGGTAATTGTGTTGCAAATTGATCGATGATGGATACTGGATCTTATGATTCTGATGTTTATAGCTTTCATCTTAAGAATTACAACATGCATTTTCTGGCGGACAGAAAGATGTATATAATCATATTGTGACGAACTACTTATAAAAATACGATCACATCATCAAGTGAGACTACATTAAATTAAATTATATTACTGCAATCCATGTCACTAGCTCTCCTGCATAAGTTATTCAAACTCATATTGTCAAAAAAATGTACAGCTAATAAGCTAGTGATTTCAGAGTCCCTAACACCTTGGTGTAGACCTCAGCCGCAAAAGATTTCAACTAATATATAAACCTATATATTTCTAATTAAAAAGAAGAAGACTAGGATTAAGTAAAACCAAGGTTCCTACTTCTTCCTCGTGTATGAATTAGAGGCCGTAAGTTTGACCAAACACGCTATGTCTACTCTATATCTGCCACTGTCAAGATTAATCTCCATTGAGTTCATGCAGCAGGAGCATAATCATAGTCTCTATCATCGTCATCGCCCTCCAAGGATGCTGCTGGAGCATAGTCATAGTCTCCATCATCATCGTCACCACCTCCTTCTAAGCATGCAGAGGGAGCATAATCATATCCATCGTCATCTCCATCAGAACACGACCTTCTCTCCTGAAACCCAATAATCTTGAAAATGCTAGACATTGTATATATTTCTTAGTTATTGGACTATAGAAATCTTGAAATAAGAGATATTGGATGTTGTATATATATCTCTTCGATAGGAATTGAAGAATTATTTTTGTGGTCTAAATAGGTGAGGAAACCATTTGCTTATATAAGGGGAAGAGCCAACTCTGGGCTAGTACTTTTGACGGAGGTTGGCACGTTAGGAAGTGTGCAATATACCTGAGTATGTGCCAAAGCCATATGCTTGGCTGCATTAAGCCACACATCGAAAATTCACTTTACATGTAGTCATATATATGATGAGTGGTAAAGATTATTCTCCATAAATAGTTCAGAATTAAGCGAATAATGAAGTAATAGACCTCAAATTCTGTTGTCATCTTCACCATTGTTTACTCGTAAAATAGTATAGTTAAATTTGTTACGTGGTTTATAGACAGACGGATTGATTTGATGCAAAAATGATAAAAAAAATAAAATTAAAAATGAGATTCAACAATTGAAATTGAAGAAGATGACAAGTCTGGCTCCGAGCGCAATGTCTTCGAGGACAAATGTAAAAGCAAAGCTAAAGAGCAAAATAAAGTTGTTTAATTGAGAGCGAAAATAAAATATAGCATATGTTTCTCCAAGAATTTCGTGTGTTACAATGGCTGTTGAGCCTGCTATTTATATCTATACCTAGGAATATAAGATCCTAGGATCAAGCCTCACTTAAATGATAATAAAAGAGTCATCGATGAATATGTAACGGCACATCATGAATGCAAGTATTCTTTGTAACAGTTGCTCATTAATGTTAGAGAATATTCTCTCATTGAATGTTATCTGATGATAAATATTCGATATGTTCTCGTTGATCATGCTCCCTTCGAAATTTACCCCGATGTCGATTGCAGTTGTCGTATCCGGTACTAGTTGCTACTTGCCTCACTTTTTACCTGTCTTCGGTTCCACATGTCATACTATTATTCGACCATTTATTATAAACGAAAATTTTACCCCATACAATCATTGTCATAGAGGCGAGCAAAACTACAATATTAGGTACGAGTTTGGATATTGATCTTAATTAGTAACCTTTGCTTATATCCTGTACTTATTATATCAAAAAATCTATTAATACTCCACGTATAGTTGTTTAGTTGCAGACCAACGTTTAGAACTTATCCACTTCAAATACACGTACATACTAGGAGTGGCAAACGGGCGGGGTCAGATATGGTTAGGTCGAAAACGGGTAATGAAAAAACGGATAAATTATTCGATCCAATCCATATTTAATACAGATAAAAAACGGATTAACCGGCGAATAATATGGGTAACCATATAATCCATGACTTCTTGCATATGATCACTTTTGGGAGAATTCCTAGTCTCCCTAATTACTTGAGGAACTCCCAGTTTGAAGCTTTACAAATATAAAAGTTAGATCCATTAATTATCCATTGGTTACACATTTCCTAAATGGATAATATGGTTTTTCAAAAGTTCATTATCCAACCTATTTTTTAGTGTATAATATAGATGGTTTAACTGTTTTCATATAACCATTTTGCTACCATACATACCATTGTAGTTCCCATAGTTGCAAGAGTTGAGAATTAATGTAGTCTCTCTCTCACTTTGGTTTCGGGGGGGGGGGGGGTCTGGGATTTAGCAAAACATCAAAATCAATTAAAATAACATAATATAGTCATTAGAATCATTCTTTGATGCCTTTGCTTTCATAACCCTGTCTCTTCGCCACATAAAAGTTTGTACAGATTTTCCGAATTGGTTCTATATATGTTCTATCAAGTCTTGAAAGGGTAGTATGGTTTTCAGGTGCAACTTTCTGTGGATGCAAATTGAATGAGCCACAACAAATCTTAGCTCATGGAAACGTGTGCATGGCACGTGGAACTGTGTATTATCTACGTGGATGCTTAGTTGTCATGCAAGGACGGAGCTATAGTGTATTCATGTGAATCCAATAGCTTTGTCTCCTAAAAATTTCAGTGAATAGTTATATGTATTTGACTATAAATATAATAATTATTATATATTAACTTGATATCATTATAGGAGGCCATAAATTTTAAATTTGAATCCGTCTTACTAACATGCCGCTTAGATAGGGTTACATTGCAAAACGTATATGTGGACAACCCTGTGGCATATCCTTGACGAGAAATATTGTGGGCATGCATGTCGACATTATTCCTTTGCAAGAATTAATTATTCTCAAGCATATATATGATAACGTTTAGGTGCATCTTAATCAGTCAAGACATCTTTACGTTCTTTTGAAATTTTGGATCTAAAATTTGTTAGAAAATTGCAGAAAATTAAAAGAGAAGTATAGTTTTGAGGCGTGAAAGATCACAATCTTTCAAGAGATATTGCCTGTATATTCTTTAGGGGATTACAAGCAATATTCCATCAGGATACAACGAAGCCAGAGTTATACGTGCAAACTGAATATCACAGCTCCTTGGGTGTCCTTGTATTTATAGAACTCAAGAGAAGACTTTTCAGAAAAGTCACACTCCTATACGAACAATTATGTCTGTTCTATTTAAAATTCAAATTCAAATTCGAATTTTAAATAATCAAAAATTGCTCTAAAAAGATAAATATGAGGTGGCTTAATATATATAATAATATAATAATATATATTACATATACTTTAGAAGTATACCAAATACTCATTCTATGTGACTTAAGTGGACTTAGTATTTTATGGCCTCAAAGATGGCCACCGTGGAAACCCCACATATACAAACTATACCTAACAAAACTGAATGTTCATAAGATTTATTTGAGATGCAGAGCTTTTGGGTAATGCAAACTGTTTATTCTTATAAAATGTTGGTTGAGTCTGCACATCGGTGAGACATAATAGCATCTTATAATGTTGGTTTATTTAGTTTCATATGTTCACTACAAGAAATTGGACTTTTTGGCGACGCAAGTCGTTGCAAAAGCCCAGAAGTCTTCACTAAATATATTTTGTAGTACCGACTACCGACCTTAGGATTACTGCAAGTACTTCTAACAGTGAATGGCTTTTGGGACGTGTTTACTCTTAAAATTGGATAACAATTCAACTTATAATGTGGTTTTAAGGATACGTTATTTCACCTAATACCAATCGATAAATGCAAAGAGTAACAATAGAAATTAACAATAATATAAGGCAAATCGGTGTTTGAACATAATTCAGCCCTCGAACTTGAATACCCTCGAGCTAGTTATGCAAGAAGAGTTAAAATGTAACAAGCTGATGAACAAGAGAGTGTGAATTAAAGAGAGAATATTGTATTGCTTTGATCTGCGTGAATGTAAGGTGTTTATAAAATGATTAGAACCCTCTTTATATAGTAGAGGAATCCTATCTATGGTACAATTCTCATTATGGAAGTAAATCCCGTGATTAACTAAACAACCGCCCTTAATTTGTATCTGTTTCGAAATTTCGGCCACGACCTTCTACCAGTTACGGATATCGCGTCTTTCCGTTCGGTCTTGCTCGATGTTTGTCCTGCTCAACCTCGATCATTATCTGTTTCGATCTTGCTAGGTACCTTGAATCCGAAATCGGTGTCTTATCCTCGTGCCTCGTTCTGATCTATTACGCGATCGATCTTCCATAATTCACACCGGTCTCGATAAATCAGTAAAATTGGGTGAACCCAATTTTAACAGTATATAGATAGTCCCCTTGTTTTTTGGAGTGTAATGACAAGAAACGAGTTGAGCCCGAGTTCCTTTGCTTGTTCTTCTCAAAGCACCAAATATTCCAATATCTATTCTTCCTTGCTCACAAAAACAAAATGGCCAAAACATCTAAAATCGTTTTGCGAAAGGAAAATGCTCAGGTTCGGGCAAAGGAGGTTGCCAGCGCGCCAAGTGTCAGTCTCGGAGGGAAACCCTTGAAAACCCATGCTCGGGGATTTGATCTTTGGACTAAGATCGATGGACCCCGAATGACCATTTGAACTAGAGTTTGAGTAGCTCATAGGCTTACCAGTCAAGTGAGGATTTGCTCGAACTCGAAGTAAAGTTAACCCTTAGGCTTTATAGATAGTCCCTGAGTGAGAGTTTTCTCGAACTCAGGTTAAGATAGCCCTTGGGCTTTTATGATCGAGTGAGGACTTGCTCGAACTCGAAGTGAAGTTAGCCCTTAGGCTTTATACTCGAGTGAGGATTTGCTCGAACTCGAAGTAACGTTATCCCTTAGGCTTTATAGATAGTCCCCGAGTGAGAATTTGCTCGAACTCGGGTTAAGATAGCCCTTGTGCTTTTATGATCGAGTGAGGACTTGCTCGAACTCGAAGCGAAGTTAGCCCTTAGGCTTTATAGTCGAGTGAGGATTTGCTCGAACTCGAAGTAAAGTTAGCCCTTAGGCTTTGCAGAGAGTCCTTGAGTGAGAGTTTGCTCGAACTCGTGTTAAGATAGCCCTTGGGCTTTTATGATTGAGTGAGGACTTGCTCGAACTCGAAGTGAAGTTAGCCGTTAGGCTTTATAGTCGAGTGAGGATTTGCTTGAACTCGAAGTAAAGTTAGCTCTAAGGATTTATAGATAGTCCCCGAGTGAGTTTGCTCGAACTCGGGTTAAGATAGCCCTTGGGATTATATGATCGAGTGAGGATTTGCTTGAACTCGAAATAGAAGTAGCCCTTAGGCCTTTGTATTTGTTACGGATTTCTGACGTATCTGATCCGCATTAATTTGGTCGTAGCCTCTTTAGTTTGGAACTTTCCCTTTGAGCTTATTTTCCGTTTCACCTCGAGCTTGCCCGAAGTGTCAGTCCCCGAGTGGGGTGGCCGTGGCCGTGGCCTGTAAAATCGAGGGTCGCCTTTAAGGTCTTATGGTCTCGAAATTTTAGTAGCTCGATTTCGTTTGTTTTCGGACGGCAGTCCTCAAGCGTGGGGTTAGTTGTTCGAACTTCCGTCATGATCAGTCTTTAAGCCTGTTTACACAATAGATCAAGAGTATGAAGTAGGAAATTTTTCTAAAGGCATGAGATATCGACAAGGAAAAGTACTCCTCTCAAAAGATGATTATACATACGTGTATGTTTGATGTTATGGCTCGAGTAATCTATATGGGCACGGTTCATTTGACCATTTGACCCTTATAATATTTTCCTATTGAGACCCCGCTGTCACGAAGTAATTTCCTTGCAACAAAGTAGACATTCTACGGTAATGCCCCCCCCAGTACTCAAGGCTTATTATAGGGAACCTCGGATACTGTTGAATTGCTCTAAGTTAGCACAAACAATGGTTGCCTCGTTCAAAACCTCGCCAAAAAAACCCATTTGGGACAAAAAACGGTCTAAGGGAAAAAGAGTGCAACACGTGCTTTAAGCTCCAAAGCTCCTGCCAATCCTTGTCGATAGCCTGCAAGTGTTAGTCGAAAAAATAGAAAGAGTTGGAATGGGGTCGTACCTTCATTCGAATTTTAGATATTTAACATGATCTTCCTCAGCATCAAGCCCACGTGATTTTGACCTCGATCATTTCTCCTCTCTTTTCGTGCAAAGCTTCGTCCATACCCGCTGCCTCTACGATCTTCGTTGTACGATTGATATCGATCTTTATTCGACCTCGGCTCTCGATCGATGTCCCTTTTGATCCTATCCATGGGCCTGCTTGGATAAACGGACCCGAAGGAGTCCCCAGTTGATCATCCTCGACCCTGATCTTCGATTGATATCGATTAGGTACGTCGGACCAAGTGACAGTCGGGTACTCGATTAAACTTTGCTTCAACTGACGTGAAGCTGCGGAACTCCTAGTTTTGAGACCTTGAGTGAAAGCTTGAACAACCCAGTCATCGGTGATCGAAGGCAAATCCATTCTCTCCGCTTGGAACCGAGATACGAATTCCCTGAGCATCTCGTTATCTTTCTGCCTTACCTTGAAAGGGTCCGACTTCCTCGTTGCAACTTTAATGGCTCCGGCGTGTGCCTTTACAAAAGAATCTGCAAGCATAGCAAACGAATCAATAAAATTAGGGGGTAAGTTATGATACCATATTAAGGCACCCTTCGATAGAGTCTCCCGGAACATCTTTAGCAGTACAGATTTACTTTCGTCATCTTCCAAGTCATTTCCTTTGATGGCGCACGTATAAGAGGTGACGTGTTCATTCGGATCGGCGTCCCATTATACTTGGGAATCTCGGGCATACGAAACTTCTTGGAGATTAACTTTTGAACCACACTAGGGGGAAGGGCCTTTGCATGAACTTTTTAGAATCTATTCCTTCCTATATCGGTGGTGCCCCCGAAATTTGATCAACTCGGAGTTGTACTCTTCTACCCTTTTATCGTTTTCCTCAATCTTCTTCTCCCCCGATTCAATTCATTTTTTGAGTTATTCGAGCATCTTCATAATGGTGGGGTCAGTCTCCGGTTCGTTCTCATTTGGCCTCTCCGGACTGGTTCGACTCCATGAACAATTTCTAGTGAGGGTTCCGGCTCGATCCTCCTTGGTGCTCGATTCTGATTTTGGAGTTGTGCAATTGCATCTTATTGAGTTTGCAACATTTCGAATATCATTCGAAGGCTAATCCCGCCTTCTTCACCGCTATGTGTGTTCTGATCGGATATTCAAGCATCTCTACAGATGTTATTTTCAGGATCGACGCCTAAATTCCAATTAATGGCAATATGGGAGCTGACGTCAATTGGGTCCAGGGCCGGAACTCCATCAGGGTTGACTGGGGGTACTCCGTTTCCTAGGGAGACTATATTTTCATTCTCTCGCCATGAAGACCAAGGCTATTGTCTGTGTGTGTGTGCGCTACTTGGGAGTTTGACATGTTGGTTCTGGAATAAAAGACATTTCAAAGAACAAGCGTAAAATAGTGTGTGTGACAAAATTGTACCAGGCAATCACTATTATCCTTAACCCCGTGGTGGGCGCCAAACTGTTTACCTTTAAAATTGGATAACAATTAAACTTATAATGTGGTTTTAAGGATACATGATTTCACCTAATACCAATTGATAAATGCAAAGAGCAATAATAGAAATTAACAATAATATAAGGCAAACCAGTGTTTGAATAGAATTCAGCCCTCGAGCTTGAATACCCTCGAGCAAGTTGTGCAAGAACAGTTAAAATGTAACAAGCTGATGAACAAGAGAGTGAATTAAAGAGGGAATATTGTATTGCTTTAATCTGCGTGAATGTAAGGTGTTTACAAAGTGATTAGAACCCTCTTTATATAGTAGAGAAATTCTATCTATGGTACAATTCTCATTATTGAAGTAAATCCCATGATTAACTAAACAACCGCCCTTAATTTGATCTGTTCTGAGATTTCTGCCATGACCTTCGACCAGTTACGGATATCTCGCCTTTCCGTTCGGTCTTGCTCGATGTCTGTCCTACTCAACCTCGATCATTATCGATTTCGATCTTGGTAGGTACCTCGAATCCGAACTCGGTGTCTTATCCTCGTGCCTCGATCTGATCTATTACGGGATCGATCTTCGATCCTTCACACCGGTCTCGATAAATCAGCAAAATCGGGTGAACCCGATTTTAACCGTATACAGGACGACTGCTCGAGGTCGAGACACAAAAAAAAATGTATATTTTTGGCTACTAAACTCTCCACAAAAAATAAACAAATACGCCGCAAAAAGTTCCCCAAAGCCCTTACTTTGGTTGCGACAAATTAGTCACAACAAAAGGTTGCCACAAAAAATTATATTTCTTGTAATGATCCGTTATTAAGAAGATGAGGAATTGAATTATTTAGCTAAACTATTCTGTCTATTCTGCTTCTAATAAACGGTACTCCCTCTGTCTCATAATATGTGTCATGGTTACTAAAAAATGTTGTCTCAAATTATTTGTCATTTTAGAAGTTCAGACAAATTTGATTATATTCTTCCTTTTTTACCCTTAATAATCAATTGCATTCTTATTTAGTAAAAATATGGATAATGTCATTCATAGAGATGATACATCAATTGAGAAAATATTTAAGGGTAAAGTAGTCAAAAACTATTCTTTCTTAAGGGGCGTGCATAAGAGAATCACGACACATATTATGAGATGGAGGGAGTAAACATGAATACACCTAATCTACTAGAAAGTCTACTTGTCACAAGCCAACCGTTAGTTATATTTCATGACTTATGAATATACATAATTAAAATAATAATTAAGTTCTCTTTTCCCACTTACAATTAATGAACGTAAAGTCCAAATTAATATTGTCAAAAAAAAAGGTACATCTAATAAGCTAGTGATCTCAGAGTAGTGCAGACCTTAGCCGCAAAAAGTTTCAACTAGTATATAAACCTATATATTTCCAAGAAAAAGATTAGGATTAACAAAAACCAAGGCTCCTACTTCTTCCTCATGTATGAACTAGCAGTTGTGAGTTTTGACCAAATATTCTGTATCTACTCTAGATTTGCCACTGCCAAGAACCTCCGTTGAATTTATGCAGCTGGAGCATAATCATAATCTCCATCATCATCATCGGCGTCCCCTTCCAAGGATGCAGTAGGAGCATAGTCATAGTCTCTATCATTGTCGTCACCACCTCCCTCTAAGCATGCTGCTGGAGCATAATCATACCCGTTATCCCCGTCATCATCTCCATCTGAACACGACTTTCTCTCCTCGAACCCGATAATCTTGAAAATGCAAGACATTGTATCTTTCTTCTTAACTGGGCTATAGGAATATGAGATATTGGATGTTGTATGTCTTTGAATAGATATGAAGAATGGTTTTTATGGTGTGTATGATCGGTGACGAAAGGGAAGTACAATGTTCTAAAATATTGCAGCATGCTGGTGTAGGCCAAAAGACCCAAATGTACAAAGCTTAGCCCGTCTGTAGATAATCCACGTGGATGCTTAGTTGGCATGCCACACTACTAGAAATCCGCCTAAAAGCGACCGCAAAAAGCGACCAGAGTTGGTCGCTTTTAGGCTAAAAAGCGACCAAACGGACCTGGTAGCTATATTGATGGTCTCTTTTATTTAGGGACCAAAGTTGGTCGCTAATTAGCGACCAACTTTGGTCTCTAAGCTAAATGGATCAAATATTCCAGATATTGACTATAGAGACCAACTTTGGTCGCTTTATTAATTTAATAATATAAATTTGGCGACCAAAGTTGGTCTCTAAATATACAATACTTTATTTATTTATTTATTATTAATCATTAAGAAGCGACCAACTTTGGTCTCTAATCCAAATATTATATTTTAAAATCTGGAAACTAGAGACCAGGGTTGGTCGCTTTTTTATTCAATAATTTATTAATTTTATTAAACTAGCGACCAACTTTGGTCCCTAAATACATGAATTTAATTTATTTTTTATACTTTAGCGACCAACTTTGGTCGCTATATCACCAGAAATTTTATTTTTTTAACGAAATAGCGACCAAGTTTGGTCGCTTTTTGTAGAAATCTGGGTAAGTAGCGACCAACGTTGGTCGCTATTCTCCAGAAATTTATTTTTTTTGAACGTGAAAAGCGACCAAATAGAGACCAATGTTGGTCGCTTTTCTGTGTATTATTTTGGCAGAAACTGCCTGTTTTGGCAGCTACACCACCTGCCACTCATACCAAAACCCTAACAAGCAACAACAACAACAATTCAAACAACAATTCCAATAAGAATACCAAACAACAACCCAACAACAACAACAACAACACAAAAACAACATTAAAAGCTACATTAAAACCAAGAAAGTGTAAATTTCAATAGAACTACCAAACTAAGTTAACTCTTATTACAACCCAATGGAAAACAAATTGTATTTGTCTAGTTCAAATTGTCTAAAATTCATTGATTGTTTGGTACATCATTATCATCACCCTCTGATGAAGTTTCATCATCATCACGGTATTGAGAAGGGTCTATTTTTCGATGATGGGAAGAATGATCACGGGGAGGACGGGAGGAACGGCCACTTGGAGGACGGGACGAACGAGCACGGGGACGGGCAACCTCTGGCGATGATAGCTGAGACCGGGGAATCGAAAAAGATCCAGCTAGGAGATTTTTTATCTGCTCTTGCATGCCCTGGCACTGAGCGACCACGCCAATGTACTGAGCATCTCTAAGCTTTTCTCTTTCCTTGGACGCTTCTAGCTCGGATGTGAGCTTTGCCACAGTCTCCCGCATAGCGGAGAGGCTCTCCCCATCAAGTTGCTCGGCTTGTGAGGAAGTCCCTATTCCTTGCATTCCACACCTATAGCGATGGAATGTCTTAGTAGGAAGGCCGTATACCTTCCCCCATTTTGGACCGCCTGCAGCCCGCGTCCATAGTCTTTCAACATCCTCGGCCGAAAGTTTGAATGGCGCGCCCGACTCATTAGGTGGCTGGCTGCGTATGAATTCCTCAGCTTCAACTCTGAAGCGATCTTATAAGAAAAAGTAAATTGAATTAGTATTTCAAAATTTATATAAAAGTAAATGAAAATACTTAATGAAAAGTGAAAACTTACATGTACAGTCGAGGCTCGTCCCTCGACCCACCTTTCTTCATCCGTCTCTTTCTTCTTCTTCACAATATGAGTCTCCTTGAATAGCTCATCTTGGTTCATCTGACGGCCCAACTTCTTTTCCTGAAAACTCATAAATTTTAATTAATAAATAGAATAGATATACTTTGAAAATTAAAATAAATTAAGCAATTACGTACCATTCTTCTTTTTATTGTCCCCTGGCTGACCGCACCTCCAGTGTGCAAGGATCCTCCCTTCTCAGATGCGCGAGCTTTCTTTCCCTTTTCGCTCTTCTGTAAGAACTCTGCAGTAAGCCATTGCCTTTGCAAATCATCCCAAAACTCCTGAAGCAACCAGCCAGGCTTCTGGTTCAGCTGTCTAGCTATGGAGAAAGAATGCGACAACCGCTTGCGAGCTTTGAGATTAAAATTTGCAGCCACGTCCGCGCTATACTGGTGTTCCCATACACACTTGCTCTGTATTTCAAAAGTTAAATATTATATGAAAATATCATAAATATAAATAATTATACTGCTTAAAAGAACATTCATACCTTAAATTCATTGAAAATTGCCTCCTTTAGTGAGAATGGGAATTCACGCCAAGACGCATAAGGGGCATCATAAAGCTTTCTGGTTGCTTTGGTGATTATCCTCGTAGTAATATTACTCGGGAGGAACCTGCAATTTAATAAGTAAAACAAATTAATATCTTAGTAAAAACTGTACAAAAAAATAAACATAAAAATAACAAATAACTCTTACCCATCACCCTCAGGGACTATGATGATCCTACCATACTGATCATAATGCACCTCCTCGTCAGCAGCAGTAGCAGCATCAGCATCATCGTCCGAAACATGTGTATCAGAGGCATGTGTGGAAGGAGTAGGGGGTCAGAGCTACTATCCCGCAAACGAAGGCCTCCAATAGGTGGAGTCGCTGATGAAGATAGATATGATCCCTGTGACTGCGACATAGCTGCACGGATCGCAAGTGGCTGTGATACTGACTGCTGTGACCCGACTGGCTGTGACGCTGATGGCTGTGATCCATGTGGCTGTGACATGGATCGATGTGATCCATGTGATGCTGCTGGGTGGGATCCACGTGGTAGTGAGGCAGGTGGACTGTATGTCGGACGCACAGTCCGATGGCCCTGTGAAGAAACACCCGGGGTCTGCACGAAGGTGTAGGGCTGGTGATGTTGTGGCAGCTCGGTATAGCCATGGGGTAGAGGCTGTGGCATAGTGATAGGCAAATCAGAAGAGGGTGTAAAAGATTGATGAGTAGTATCTTCTACCCTCCTCTTTTGCTTCCTAGCCTTATCTCGACCCCGAGAACCACTACCTTCATTGTTACCTCGACCCTTGCCTGTCATCTGCATAATATAATACATATTTAGATTTAAACATATAAGGAAACTATCTATAAACGAGAGTTATCGAAGAAACCAACTTTTTAAAGCTCATCGACGTATTCTTCCTCGTCAGAGAATTCTTCTTCCTCACTAGTTTGAGCTTCATCAGTTGATTCTTCTTCCTCGTTTTCTATAATTGTTACTTCATTTATATCAACTTCTTCCAAAATGTGTTCAGGATGTTCCAAATCATTTTCTAAAAGTTCGTCCACTATTTGGTGAACACTGGAGATATCGTTTTGATATGCAACATCCAACACATTCTCGACTTCGACCCTACCTACAGGCTTAGTTTTGACTACAACCCACCAATCGGACTTATTCTGCCTCAATGCATAAGGAGCATAATACACTTGCCTAACATTATGTGCAATTATGAAAGGATCATAGCGATTATACTCCCTCGTATGATTAACCTCAATTATGTTGTATTGATTGTGTACTCTCGTGCCTCTTGTTGGATTTGGGTCAAACCACTTGCATCTAAAGAGAATAATTTTCTTAAATGGCCAACCTGAATATTCTAGTTCTATTATTTCTTTGAGCACACCATAATAATCAATATCTCCAACTTGGTTGCCTTCACCACCTTGAACCCACACCCCACTGTTGTTGCTTTTTTTATTTTTAGAGCAATCCTATGTATGAAACTTATAACCATTCACAACGTACTTGGAATATGTTGTCAAAATAATTCTTCTCAATATGCATGACATCAAGGTTGTGACGAAGAAGATTATCCTTCCAATAAGGCAACTCCCAAAATATACTCTGTTTGGTCCAATTATGAGTAACACCGTATCCGGGGAATCTATGCGGTGGAACTTTAATAACTTTACTGAAGTTCTGGACCCTCTCCCAAATTTCATCACCTTAAAGTATCGGAGGTGGATAATCATATTCCAGTTTATTCTTTTTGAAAGCATTTTTCATTCTTCTAAACTCATGACCCTCAGGCAAGAATTGACGATGACAATCAAACCATGATTGCTTTCGGCCATGTTTCAAAGTGAACGCTTTACTATTTTCCATGCAGTAAGGACAAGCTAGCTTCCAGCATTCATCCACCCAGACAACATTCCATACGCAGGAAAATCATTAATTGTCCACATTAAATTAGCACGCAAATTAAAATTCTGCTTGGTTGATATGTCATATGTTTCAACACCATCGTACCATAATTGTTTTAGCTCATCAATCAAAGGTTGCAAATATACATCTATCAAACTTTTCGGATTACGTGGACCGGGGATAATACAATTTAAGAATATATATGGACTAGTCATGCACAACTCAGGTGGTAGATTATAAGGTGTAAGAAAGACAGGCCAACATGAATACGGTATTGCAGATACAGAAAAAGGCGTGAAGCCATCTGCACACAGACCTAACCGAATGTTCCTTGGTTCACTAGCAAAATCTGGATATGTCCTATCAAAGTGCTTCCAAGCTTCTCCATCTGAAGGATGGCACATAACACCAGGTGGTCTTCTATTTTCAAAGTGTCATCTCATATGAGGAGCAGAACTCATCGACGCATATAACCTCATTAGCCTAGGTATAAGAGGTAAATAATGCATCGCCTTGATAGCGACCATCTTCCCGCTGGAAAGCCTCTTGAAACGAGGCTTTCCGCAAAATTTACAAATGCTTAAATTTGCATCATCTTTATAATATAACATGCAACCATCTTCACAACAATCAATTCTCATTGACGAAAGTCCTAACTTAGAAACTAATCTCTTTGCCTTATAGAAATCACCAGGTAATTCGATTTCCTCGCCAACTAGTTCACGCATAAGGTCAATAACAGAGTCCATGGCTCCTTGAGAAATATTCCAATCAGATTTCATACTTAGTAATCTAACTGCAACAGACAACTCAGAGTGCGGACGACCTTTACGTAGTGGACGACTAGCTTCCTCTAACTATTTATAAAAACGTTTTGCTTCATCATTAGGAGTTTGTTCAACATTTTCGTTGGGCTCACCCCCAAAGTGCATTCCAAAAGCATTCGCAACCATATCATGAATTCTGGAATCACTATTTCTATTCTCCCTCGACCTACTACTTTCACCAAGAACCATGTTATGAAATATCCCATCGCTACCATCCATCTCTCCATGATAAGTCCACACAAAGTAATTCGCTATAAACCCCTTCATATAAAGATGAACCTTAACTTCCTCCGGTTTTCCAAACTTCATACAGTCGCACTTAACACAAGGGCACCTAATTACTCCTTCTTTTATGTATGGCGGAAGTGACATTGCATGTCTAATAAAGTCCTCAACCCCTTCTACAAAATCCTCCCGCAATCCCCGCCGACTAGGATAATTTCTATTGTACATCCAAGAACGATGTTCCATCTATTTAAATAAAGCAAGAACAAATTAAATTAGTTAATACATTAATAAACTCCTCCCTTTAAATCTTTTTTCTTATCTTATAAATGTATAATTCATAGTTTAAAGCATGAATTTAGGTACTCTTATTTAGGTATTGCTCCTCTTCTAAGACAATGAATTGTATCTTTTCACAATTGAACTCAATATAAGTAAAAAGCTAATAGGCAAAAAAACAACCCTAATACTAAATAGTAAAAAGTTCATATTACCTAATGTAGTTCATATTAGCTAATAGTAAAAAGTTCATATTACCTAATGTAGTTCAAACAAACAACCCTAATGTAAAAAGTTCATATTACCTAATGTAGTTCAAACAAACAACCCTAATACTAAATAGGCAAAAACTCTAACAAATTACATAAAATTATATAGCAAAATCTAAAAATTAAAAAGCTAATAGGTAGATTACTAACCTTGGTAGATTAAAAGGAGGCTAAAATCAGTGGGGGCGGCGGAACAGTGGTGGCGGCGGTGACAGTGGTGGTGGCGGCGTAACAGTGGTGGCGGCGGCGGTGACAGTGGTGGCAACGGGTGGGGGGGGATTGATTTGTGTAAGGAAATAGAGAAGGGGAGGAGAAATAGTTGAGAGAGAAGTTGGGAAATTTGTGTGAGAGAAAATAAGATTTTGGGAGGGGAAACCCGATTTTGAGTTCTGCAATTAAAAAAAGCGACCAATGTCGGTCGCTATTTTGGTAGCTATATAAGTATTGACTGGTTTGACCAAAATAGCGACCAACGTTGGTCGCCTTTTGTGAGCACGTGATTTTTGCCCTAAGCAATAATTCCCAAAATTTCAAACAAAACAATTTTTCTAGTATTTTATAAATTCTTGTGAATTTTGTGGCGTTCTTTGGTAATTGTGGCATTTTTATTTGTGCATTTTAATTCATATGAAAAATATAAAAATACATTCCGCATTTGTTTTAGGTTCTAATTTCACATTTTAGAATTAATTAGTAAAGAAGAAAATAACAAAAATTGTTCTTTTGCATTTATACTTTTAATTTGTCTTATTTTACTTTTGAATTAGGAATTAGTGTAATCTTGGAGTTAATTTGGGGTTTTTACTTTTAATTTTGCATTTAACAAATTTCAAAAAAATATAAATGAACAAAAATCAAAAGAAATAAAATGAAATTGACTTGAGCTTAAATAAAAGAAAAATCAGGCTACCAAGATTGGGCCACTGTCAAATTAATCCCAGCCCAATGCCCCAAGTCTTTGCCAGACCAGCCCAAATCATCNGGACTCCTTTGAGAAATATTCCAATCAGATTTCATACTTAGTAATCTAACTGCAACAGACAACTCAGAGTGCGGACGACCTTTACGTAGTGGACGACTAGCTTCCTCTAGCTGTTCATAAAACGTTTTGCTTCATCATTAGGAGTTTGTTCAACATTTTCGTTGGGATCACCCCCAAAGTGCATTCCAAAAGCATTCGCAACCATATCATGAATTCTGGAATCACTATTTCTATTCTCCCTCGACCTACTACTTTCACCAAGAACCATGTTATGAAATATCCCATCGCTACCATCCATCTCTCCATGATAAGTCCACACAAAGTAATTCGCTATAAACCCCTTCATATAAAGATGAACCTTAACTTCCTCCGGTTTTCCAAACTTCATACAGTCGCACTTAACACAAGGGCACCTAATTACTCCTTCTTTTATGTATGGCGGAAGTGACATTGCATGTCTAATAAAGTCATCAATAAACTAGTTAATACATTAATAAACTCCTCCCTAATGTAGTTCATATTAGCTAATAGTAAAAAGTTCATATTACCTAATGTAGTTCAAACAAACAACCCTAATGTAAAAAGTTCATATTACCTAATGTAGTTCAAACAAACAACCCTAATACTAAATAGGCAAAAACTCTAACAAATTACATAAAATTATATAGCAAAATTAAAAAATTAAAAAGCTAATAGGTAGATTACTAACCTTGGTAGATTAAAAGGAGGCTAAAATCAGTGGGGGCGGCGGAACAGTGGTGGCGGCGTTGACAGTGGTGGTGGCGGACAGTGGTGGTGGCGGCGTAACAGTGGTGGCGGCGGCGGTGACAGTGGTGGCAACGGGTGGGGGGGGATTGATATGTGTAAGGGAAATAGAGAAGGGGAGGAGAAATAGTTGAGAGAGAAGTTGGGAAATTTGTGTGAGAGAAAATAAGATTTTGGGAGGGGAAACCCGATTTTGAGTTCTGCAATTAAAAAAAGCGACCAATGTCGGTCGCTATTTTGGTAGCTATATAAGTATTGACTGGTTTGACCAAAATAGCAACCAACGTTGGTCGCCTTTCTTGACCGTTTGACCAAAAATAAGTCAAAAATGGCGACCAACTGTCAAAAATGGTCGCCTTTTGGTCAAACGGTCAAAAATGGCGACCAACTGTGGTCGCTACTTGGTCAAACAGTCAGTAGCGTAATACACTTATACTTAGTGCATAGTATATAAGCTGTATTCGATACGGTATTACCTAATACACTTATACTTAGTGCATAGTATAGCGTAAGTACATATATTATATATATATAAGCTATATTCGATACGGTATTACCTAATACACTTATACTTAGTGCATAGTATAGCGTAAGTCATATATTATATATATATGAGCTGTATTCGATACGGTATTACCTAATACTCTTATACTTAGTGCATAGTATAGCGTAAGTACATATATTATATATATATATATGAGCTATATTCGATACGGTATTACCTAATACACTTATACTTAGTGCATAATATAGCGTAAGTACATATATTATATATATATATATAAGCTATATTCGACACAGTATTACCTAATACACTTATACTTAGTGCATAGTATATAGCGTAAGTACATATATTATATATATATAAGCTGTATTCGATACAGTATTACCTAATACACTTATACTTAGTGCATAGTATATAGCGTAAGTACATATATATTATATATATAAGCTGTATTCGATACGGTATTACCTAATACACTTATACTTAGTGCATAGTATAGCGTAAGTACATATATTATATATATAAGCTATATTCGATACGGTATTACCTAATACACTTATACTTAGTGCATAATATAGCGTAAGTATATATATATATTATATATATAGACACACACGCCCGCTTCGTAGTACTATTCATCCCTTGTATTACAAAAGTATTAACGACTTACATTTATATTATTTACATAGTAAATACAAAAGTGATTTTTAATTTTGACCATATAGAGACCAACTTTGGTCGCTAACTGTAAATGAATTTAATTTAGCGACCAAAGTTGGTCACTAACTGTACATGAATTTAATTTAGCGACCAAATTTGGTCACTAAATTTTAATCAGATTTATTTATATTTTATATAATATTTAAATTAATAATAAAAATTATTAAATGTTAGAACTGGGTCCCACCTTGGCGACCAACGTTGGTCACTATTTCATTAAGCGACCAACTTTGATCGCTAAATTTTGAATTATATTTATTTATATTTTATAATTTATTTTAAATAAATATATTTATTAAAATATTATAACTGGGTCCCATGTTAGCGACCAATGTTGGTCGCTATCAACTTATCCTTCAGTTAGCGACCAACTTTGGTCGCAAGTTTTAAATTATATATATTTATATTTTATAAGTTTTATAAAATAATAATAAAATTATTTAAAAAATTTATGTGGGTCCCACTTTAGCGACCAACATTGGTCGCTAATCTCAGTATATCTTTGACCAAGCAAGTCTGACCAGTCCAGTCAACAGTTTGACTAAATTTGCGGCCAAATAGCGACCAACTTTGGTCGCTAAAGTATTTCAAATATTTTTTTTATTATTTTCGGCAGTTTGGCTACCAACTTTAGTCGCTTTTCTTGACAGACCAAATTTGGTCGCTAATCTTTGGTCGCTTTTTACAGGAATTCTAGTAGTGCCACCGAGACGGGATTACACTGCAAAACGAATATGTGACTACAATATAATGTCGAGTACATGTCTTTTGACCAGAAATATTGAAATGTGGACTTTCTTTTTTGTGCATGAGTTCTCAAGTAGTATATAAAACAAAATACTCATAAAAATTATTCCAGATGCAAAACTTTCAGGTAAAAGAGAAAGCAAACTATTCTTCTACAGCAGCTTATGATCTTGTACCCCTAAACGTCTATCAATTTTTTTTTTTTTTTGGTAAACATCTATCAAGTTAATTTATGAAAATGTCCAATTATATCACTAGACAATTTAACAAGTCCAAATACTTCTACGTGGCTTTCACCATATCAGCTAAATACAACCAATTTTTTCACGGTAAAAGACAACTAATGGGAGCTAGGGACATATTTGACACAAAAGATAACAGTCGAAACTTTCATAGAGCGAAAGACAAATGGAGGAAATATTAGACAAATCGCAAAACGTTAAGGATATATTTGGACCTTTTTCTTTTCTTTCTTTAATGTTTCAACGAGATCAATAGATAAATTTTCTAGGTTCCATTTAGAGTTATGAATAATATTGTGACATACTTTGTGTTTAACCAAAAAGTGGAATTTTGGTCAAAGCTTTATTTTAGAAGAACTCGGGTTACTGATAATCAAAAAATAAAATGAATAAAGGAAATTGATTTTGCAAATAATAAGATGAACAGAAGAAAGCAAAGTAAACCCGTATATTCCGATGATATTTCGTGTCCCTACAAATGATCAGTCTTCTCCTTTTTATAGCTATTTCTAAGATATACGTTTGGCCTCTGTCATGATAAGGCTATTATAGACAATAAAAGGCATTTAATGTTACGTTATAATGACAATCATTATAATTCAATACAGATTTTCTAACGTTTTCAGTATTTAATGCTTATTAAATACTGTATCTGTTCTCTCTTATGCTGTCAGATTCATTCTCCTTAAATCTTGGACTTAAATAGGTACGAGCACCGAGTCTTTTGATTATCTGCTCGTGTCTCTGCTCGTTCCTCTGCTCGTATCTGTTGCAACTCGTGCCTCTTTGCCAATTATCATTCTTTTCCCAGCCTTCGTGTCATGACATGTTATCTTTCAATTACTTCAATATATATAAACTAATTATTCCCAATACACCTTGAGTTCTTCTTTACCAAAATTTGGGGGCCATGTATAATGTTTCATCTTTCCAGTTATCATGCAAGAGATTAATATTTTTGCCTCTGCCTATGGCGCATTTTGTCCCTTGAATACAATTTTTCCATTCTATACCTGCAGAAGCTTTTCCAAATATATGAGTTGTTTAACCTTCTTGTATTTGAGAGACGTTAATTAATTAGTAGTCCCAACTTTTTCTAAGGTAATTAAAAGAGAAGACTCTTTTTCCAAAAGATAGGTCTTGTTCTTTATGAGTCCTTGGGCAAGAAACAATGATTTTTAGTATGTGTTAAGTAGTTATCATTTTTATCGGATTACCAATATATTAATATTTTATCAAAGGGACGTGATTGTATAAATATTTATTTATACATCAGTGTCCGGAACTTTAACTCCATTTTTTTTTCGGGTTAAAGTCATTATAAGTGTATTTATGATGGTATTGCAGTTTTTGTTGTTTGCTCTAGCAATCAGAATAAATCATCTAGTAACAATTGATTTAATTGATCACAGCAAACAATTTTTTAACAATAGACTAATAGCGCATGCAATGCATATGGAATAGGTAGAGCTATTCTATAGTTTGCTGATCGTAATTAGTTATCTCGTGACAAAATATGGAATATGAATATGATCACATCATTAAGTGAGATCTACATTCAACTATATAATCCATGTAACTTATTTGAATAAGTTATTTAAAATAATATTGTCAAGAAAAAAATACATCTAATAAAGCAAGTGATCTCGGAGTCCCCAACACCTTGGTGTAGACTTCAGCCGCAAAATGTTTACTAATATATTTAATAATTAAACCTATATATTTCTAAAAAGAAGTCTGCCATTGCCAAGAAATTCCAATGAATATCATGTAGCTGGAGCATAATCATAATCTCCATCATCATCGTCATCGCCTTCCAGCAATGCTGCAGGAGCATAGTCATAGTCTCCATCATCATCGTCATCGCCTTCCAAGGGTGCTGCAGGAGCATAGTCATAGTATGCATCATCATCATCGCCACCTCCTTCTGAGCATGATACCGGAGCGTAATCATAGCCATCATCTCCATCTAAACACGACCTTCTCTTTTTGAACCCAGTAATCTTGAAAATGCTAGGCATTGTATAAAAATATAAATATTAGTTATTGGGACTATGGAAATATTGAAATATGATATTGGATGTTGTATATGTTTCTTTGTATATAGGATATGAAGAATTGTTGTTGTAGTCTGAATAGGTGAGGAAACCATTTGCTTATATAAGGGGAAGAGGCGAAGACCCCACTCTGGACTAGGAAGTATGTAATATACTTAAGAATGTGCCAAAGCCATATGCTTGGCTACATTAGGCTACTTTTGGAGCTGCCACACATTCAATATTCACTTTAATTACATGTAATTATACTACAATTAAGTGGTAAAGATTATTCTCCATTAATTCTAGTGCAAATAGAATCACAATTAAGCGAATAATCTAGTAGTGAAATTATGTCGTCATCTTCATCATTGTGGAGCTATAAAATTAGGAACGGGTTCAGATAAACCCGATAGCTTTTGTTTAGACCTTGTATTTATATTAGAAAATCTATTGAATATTTTTAAATGTTTAATTGCTATTCAATAACTAACTAAGAGGAGCTATGAATTTAGTACAAGTTCGAAACTCATAAAAACTCAAATATTGTCTCCGCCTCTCAATTAAATCTTTGAGTTCAAAAAGTCATGCGACATAGAGAAACTGGTCAACATATTCAAACTCTTTTGCAAGCGCCAAAGGGTATTTATTTGTATATTTTGCCAAACATTTGTTCAAATTTTAGAATAACCTTTTAGAAGAAAAGGTCCTTTAACACTTTTTCTGAAAAACCACTTAAGAATATTCACAAAATTTCTTAAACATAACTAAAAGCTGAACACGATTTTTGGTTAGAGAACTTTATCAAATTTAATTACGTACTTTTAAAAGTAATTTCCCGTATGGGTCTATCATTCTACTTTATAGTAAATATCAAGTGATATGTGCTTGTTAAAGCATATAATTTTTCATGATCGACGAACTTCGCCTGGATCTGCAAATTATATGACCAAAGAGATATGCAGTACCAAATTTAGCATGTTTATTTAATTTTTTTAAAAAAGAATTTCTAATAATAAACCTCCTTCGCAATAAAGAGCTTAAGTTAAAAGATACTCCATATGTTTCATTTTATGTGACACTATTATATTTAAATTATTAATTATCTCGACTTATAGTGGTATTAATGTAGTTTTCAAAATTATGAACTTTATTTCTCATTAAAAAAAATTCAAGCATCTGCTCCCGAATTTGCACAAAGGAAATTAGCTACTTCAAATGATACACACACATAAAATGGCGGAGCCACTTTTGTCTAATGAGTGTCAATAAACACCTCTTTGCCAGAATATTGTTTAGCTAGATAATTTTTTTTTAAAAAAAAATTTGGTTATGTATATGTACCACGGAATTGTTAGATTATTAATTCGCAGTCATGGCAGAGATTAAGACACAATTACACAGTCAATCTAGAGTTAGAGTCTAAGGAAGCGTGCCGTTAAACTCCATGGATTCAGCAGGGACAGCAAACGGAGATTAAGCCTGAGACCAACTTCCACAATCCACTAGCTACGCGCTCTCACAGCCCGGAGAACTTGACTGATGGGACGTCTACCGTTACCACGTATTCAAGAGGCAGAATACGCTAGAGTTTTCTTGATAGCTAGGGAAAGGGGGGTTGGCCTCTATTTATAAAGAGTGCCTACCCATCACAGGCCAATAGTTATTGGGCCTCACTTATCCACACACAATATTTTATATTAGGCCTTTTATTTATCCACCACTTGGGCCACGTCACTATCCTTTCAAGCTATAACCAATTAACGTAAGTCCAAATTCCAACATTCTCCCACTTGGACGCCAACGTTAATTGAGGACAAGAAAATAATTTTAAATATTTGAGTTTTTAAGAAAATCATTTTGAAAAAGGATTTTAGACTCTACGGTGGCCACACTACTCACATAGCCAAGGATAGAACAACCCATATAACAATTCATTCAGTCTCAATAGAAAAGACTAACAATGAATCGTAGCAGGCATCGCACCATTTTAAGGTATGAATTCTATCTACCACCACATATGCTAGAATTTCCATCAACATGGATCAAACATGTGTGCTAAGCATTTTATCTTTCTAATCAAGGTGAATAGATTCACACCTCTTAGAAAGAAATAATCCTCCAAGTGATATTATAACCATATCACCTCAGGAGCCTCCAAGTGACACTTAATCATACCACCTCAGGAGGATTCCCTTGTGCCTTACCCGGGATAATCAAGGCAACAAGCCGCAAGACTCAAAGATATCATGAGCTTATGCAATGTCCAATTGGAAATAAAAATAAATAAATTATCATGTTAGTCATAAGCATAACAGATATCAAATAACACAAGCTTGCATAAAAATAGAATTTATCAAAAGCAATATCTCAGTCACCAATTACAAAGTAACTCCCACTGACTAAAGCACATCAAAAGACTCTAAAATACCCATATTTTTAGCATGTTCATTAAACACTACAGGCCTAAGACCTTTAGTCAAAGGATCAGCCAACATAGATTCTGTGCTAATATGCTCACTATATATTTCACCTTCTTTTACCATGTCTCAAACCTTAAGAAACTTAAGGCTAACATGCTTAGAGCCTCTTGTTCTCTTGTTATTCTTGGAGAAGAACACAACTGCACTATTGTCACAGAAAATAGTCACCGGCTTAGATATAAAATCCACAATTTGCAATTTAGTAAGAAAATTCTTCATCCAGACAGCATGTGAAGCAGTCACAAAACAAGCAATAAACTCAGCTTCCATTGTAGATGTAGGAGTGATACTTTGCTTCTCGCTTTTCCAAGAAATAGCACCTCCACCCAACATAAAAATATACCCAGAAGTTGATTTCATAGTGTCTTGACAACCTGCAAAATCAGAATCTGAATATACTAGAAGATCCAGATCATCAACCTTTTTGTATACAAGCATTAAGTTTATCAGGCCTTGTACAAAGCTGTATGTAAATCGAACAACCAACAACACTTGCATATGGCACATCTTTCATAGTTCTGATTTCAACTTCATTTTTCGGACATTGATCCTTGCTAAGTTTGTCTCCTTTTACAACAGGTGCAATACCGGGTCTACAGTCTTGCATATTAAAAGTTTTAAGAACACTCTCAATGTAGGAACGCTGTGATAAAACCATAAACCACGTGACCTATCTCTTTTAATTTCCATCCCAAGAACAAAAGAGGCTTCACCAAGATCTTTCATATCAAAAGACCTAGACAAAAATTGTTTGGTCTCATTCATCAAACGCAAATCTTTTGAGGCAAGCAAAATGTCATCAATATAGAGAACCATAATAATAAAATTGCCATTAGCTATTTGAGATAAACACATTCATCAAGCTTATTTTTCACAAATCCAAATTTTGTAATAATTTCATCAAATTTCAAGTACCACTGCCTGCAGGCATGTTTAAGCCCATATATGGATTTGTTAAGCTTGCACACTAGATGTTCTTTACCAGCTTCTTTAAACCCTTCAGGTTGAACCATGTAAACTTCTTCAAGTAGACTCTCATTCAGGAAAGCAGTTTTAACGTCCATCTGGTGCAATTCTAAATCAAAATGAGCCACAAGATCCATCACAATTCTAAATGCATCTTTGGATGATACAGGAGAAAATGTTTCTTTATAATCAATACTTTCTTTCTGAGTGTAACCCTTAGCAACCAACCTTGCTTTATAACGGTCTATATTTCCCTTAGAGTCTCTTTTAGTTTTAAACACCCATTTGCAACCAATAGGTCTAAAACTTTCAGGCAATTCAACTAACTCCCAAACTCCAATGTGTTCCATGGAGCGCATTTCATCTTTCATTGCCTCACGCCATTTATCAACAAATGGAGAGGAAATAGCTTGAACATATGATAAAGGATCAGTCAGCTCTCCAGTATCACTAAGATTTTTAGTCACATACACGATAAAATCATCAGAGATGGCAGACCTTCTTTCTCTTTGTGACCTGCGGAGTGGTTCATTGTGTACTTTTTGTTCAGGAACTATGGGATCTACGTCATTGTTCCCTTAATTCTCCCCTCATGAATAGGTTGGTTTACCACCTTTTCATGTATAACAGGTACAAGGACAATGACTTCCTTCTCTTTCAATACAATTTCCTTACCACATGAACAATCACAATCACAAACATCATGCTCGAGAAATTTCATATTAATAGACTCAACGATTCTAGTGCCACGCCCAGGACAGAAAAACCTAAAACCTTTAGAGTGATCAGGATAGCCTATAAAGAAATAACTGGTAGTTTTAGGATCAGTTTTCTTTTCTGTGGGTGAATAAATACGAACTTCAGCTGGACATCCCCAAATGTGCAAATGGTTCAAGCTAGGTTTTAGGGTTGTCCATAGTTCAAAGGGAGTTTTCGAGACAAATTTTGTAGGAACTCTATTCAGGATATAGCTAGCTGTTTTTAAGGCTTCACCCCAAAGAGACTCAGGTAGGCTAGTTCTTGACATCATACTTCTCACCATTTCCATGAGAGTACGATTTCGTCTTTCGGCCACACCATTCTGCTCAGGAGTACCTGGCATGTGCTACTATCCCACATTCTTGCAAAAATAAATCAAAAGGCCCCATACATTGACCAGACTCATCATATTTTCCATAGTACTCACCACCACGGTCAGACCTCACTATCTTAATGGACTTCCCAAGCTGTTTTTCAACTTCAGTCTTGTAAATTTTAAATTTATCAAGTGCTTCAAATTTTTCTTTTAAAAGATATATATAACAGTACCTTGAAAAATCATCAATAAAGGTAATAAAATACGTATGATTGGTCAAAGTAGGTACATAAGGTCCACTAATATCAGTATGAATTATTTCTAAGAGTTCGGAGGTCCTAGTGGAACCCTTTCTCTTAACCTTGGTCATTTTACCCTTAACACAATCCACACAAGTTTCAAAATCTTTTGGATCAAGAACAGGTAAAATATTTTCCTTTACCAATCGTTCAATTCTTTCTTTGGAAATATGACCAAGACGCCTATGCCATAATAGGTAAGACGTTTTACTCATAGCAGACCTTTTGTGGGCAATATTTTCAACATGCAATGCAGAAAAAGTTTCATTCAATATATTCAAGCGATATAGACCATCATTTAAAAAAGCATCAGCAACAACATGTGAATCATAGGAAATTTTAATAATACCATTATTTTGTTGAAATGAATAACCAGCTTTGTCCAAAAGGGAAACCGAAACTAATTTCCGTCTCATAGACGGTACAAAAACAGTATTTTCTAAACGAAATACTAGAATTATTCTTAAAAGGTAAAATAGATATCCCTATAAACTCTACTTTTGCTTTGAGTCCATTGCCCACAACAACACTGGCTTCATCCTCTTTTGGCTTTCGTCTGCTTACTAGATCCTGCAAGTCATTGGTTACATGAACAGTTGCACCACTATCCAACCACCAGGAATTTAAAGGAACATGAACAAGACTAGTTTCAAAGCAGACAAAAGCCAAAAGATTACCTGATTTCTTTTTCAGAGAACAGCCAGCTTTCTTATGACCTACTTGTTTGCAATCCCAGCACTTGATTTCTTTCTTAATTACAGCTTGAGGACCAAGAGAATTATAAGACTGACCTTGGTTAACACCAGGCTTATTAATATGACCACTATTATCACCTGGATGATGAGAATGACCATGTTTCTTTTTGTGAAATTTGGGTCCACCTTTTATTTTATAAGAGGGATAATCAGCTGATCTAGACGAACTAACAAAGTTCACTACACCCTCAACTTTCTCCTTTTGGATCCTCCCTTCCTCTACCACACAAACAGTAATAAGCTCATCAACACTTCACTTATCCTTTTGTGCAAAATAGGTTGTCTTAAGTTGGTTAAACTGCTTAGGAGGGACCTCAGAGATTGGTGAACAAGAAAATTATCGGTAATGGTTACACCTAAATTGTTCAGTTTGGTAGCAATGTTAACCAATTTCATAATGTGATCACGGACACTACCTACAAGGTCATACTTTATGGTAGACAAGGAATCAATTAGGCTACCTATCTCAGCTTTATCAGATTCTAAGAATTTCTGTCCAATGGCACTTAAGAAATCTTTTGCATTTCCATTATCCTTAATTGCACCTTTTATGTGACCAGAAATGGATCTCTTCATGATCATAAGACTTAATTTGTTAGCCTTCATCCATTTTTCATACTTAGCCTTTTCACCGGGAGTGCTAGTAGTTGTAGGTTCAGCAGGTTTCTGTTCAGTCAATGCAAAGTCCAGGTCCATCAGACCTAACACTATTTCAACATCCTGTTTCCATTTCTTGTAGTTGCTACTAGTCAAAGTTTCAATGGAATTCAACTAAGTAGTCATGTTGCTAACAACTGTATAAGCAAACAAACCAAAAATTAGATAAAATTATGGGCTAGAATATATAGATCAAAAGAGTCAAAGACATCCATCACACTCCTCCTTTGGGTAGAAGATGCAACTGTCTCCCCTTTTAAAAACAAAAAAAAATCAAGGAGTCCAAGGCATTCATTGCATCCTCACCTTTAGGCAAGAGATACAAAGCCTCCCCCTATTATTCAAGAGTACAAGGCACACATTGTGTCCTTCCTTTAGGTAAGAGACACAAAGCCTCCTCTTACATCAAATTATCCTTATTCATTTAATTTATATATATACATGAGAATCCAAGATATTAAGCTTCATCCTTTGGGTTGAAATATAATATCTTATCTCATAAATTAATTTTGTGTCACTAGTATCAAAAAGGTAAACCTCCAACACTGGTGTACACTCTATTAAGGACAATTTATACATGTGCATTGAAAATATTTTAACGACTCAAATAAATAGACCACTTTGGTGGAAACTACTCATTAATCATAATTCTCAACCCATGTATAATATTTTTCACATGTATAAAGTTTTAAGAATTTCCAATGACTTCAAATATATAGACCACTTAGGTGAAAATTATTCATTTGTCATAAATTCTTATTCAACATGTGATAAGATAAAGCCCATAACTTTTTTTTTTAAACCTTTTAGTGCTAAGTCAATTAATTCCATTCTCTGTCTAGAAAATAGAAGTACCCATCAAAAGTTTCGAAGACGCAGTGTTCGGCATACAAAACGCTAAGTAATTTTTGATTAAGAAAAGAAAAAGATTTGATCCCACAGGCAAACCAAATGGTCAAAGAAACCATGTTCAGTAATTGCAAAGTCAATAGTGAGGAGTTTGGGACAAAATGGGTTAAAGAGGTTTAGAGAATCAGGATACTATTTCCACAACAATTACTAACAAATGCTCTTTGAGTATTAATTTACACTTTCAAATTGAAATAACCAATTTCAATAAAATAACCCACCTGACTCTTTTGTCCCTTGCAATCTTTTATTTTATTTTATTGGTTTCATCCAACAATTAAATAAGTGAAAGAAAAGATTCTCTGATTTTCTCAACCCACTTTCGCCGCCGCCACCTTTATCTCTTCCTAAACCTTTTATGATTTTAATCCTCTAATTTCAATTACAATAGATTAAAACAGATTCCGCAAAAACAGTAGATACGTTTCTACCCGTCGATGAGAAGTTTACCCAAGACAACGCATATTGAACCGAATTTCACTATGTTGTACTGCTGATCGAAAATTGATAGCAGTACTGTATATATTTTTAAAGTCCAAGATTAATTTCAATGATCTTAATCCCCAACTATGGTGGCTCTGATACCAATTGTTAGATTATTAATTCGCAGTCATGGCAGAGATTAAGACACAATTACACAATCAATCTAGAGTTAGAGTCTAAGGAAGCGTACCGTTAAACTCCATGGATTCAGCAGGGACAGCAAACGGAGATTAAGCCTGAGACCAACTTCCACAATCCACTAGCTACGCGCTCTCACAGCCCGGAGAACTTGACTGATGGGACGTCTACCGTTACCACGTATTCAAGAGGCAGAATACGCTAGGGTTTTCTTGATAGCTAGGGAAAGGGGGGTTTGCCTCTATTTATAAAGAGTGTCTACCCATCACAGGCCAATAGTTATTGGGCCTCACTTATCCACACACAATATTTAATATTAGGCCTTTTATTTATCCACCACTTGGACCACGTCACTATCCTTTCAGGCTATAACCAATTAACGTAAGTCCAAATTCCAACAGGAATTTCAATAAAACATCAAAATCAATTAAAAGAAAAGTTCATAAGTATACACTGTCTCTTCGGCTAGATGGGCTCTATATATATTGCTACTTTTGTGATATCAAGTCTTGAAAGGGTAGTACTATGGTTTTAAGGTGCAATTTTCAGAAGGAATATGTTGAGACATATCCTTGACGAGAAATATTGTGCAAATGTCGACATTCTTCCTTTGCAAGAATTAATTCTCAAGCATATGATAACATATAGGTGCATCTAAATCAGTCAAGACATCTTTACATTTGTTTGAAATTGGATTTAAAACAGAATATTCATAAGATTTATTTCAGATGCAGAACTTTTGGGTAAAAGAAAAAGCAAAATGTTTGTTGAGTCTGCACACATTATAGCATCTTATAATTTTGGTTTCTATGGTGTCATAATCTTGAGTTATATGGTGAAATAAACATTCGTTAAATTATATAATTCAATAGTTAACTCTGGGAATAATATTTTTAAGCTGTTAGTTTGATGTTTTATACTTCAATACCACACAAGAGGGAGGGTAACTTGTGTGGTGTTCAATTTTTCGCGTGCACAAATTATAGAAGGACCTGATTCTTCTATGTGTTCCTTATACTACTATTGCGTAATAATAAATGCAGAAAGTAAAGAACACAAGGATTTTTACGTTGAAAACACCCGGCTCAAAAGGTGATAAAACCACGACCTACTACCCTATAGGATTTTGTCCTAACACTTCACTACAACTCTAAGCCAATAACAAAGTTTACAAACTCTTACAAACCTAAGGATTAGCTCTAACCCTTATAGCAACCAGCCACAGGCTGTTGCGACTGCTTCAAGTTAACTCTAACTTGAACAATACAACTCGAGTTTACAACCTCTTGCAAACCTAAGGATTAACTCTAACCCTTATAGCAACACGCCACAGGCTATTGCCACTACTTGAAGTTAACTCTAACTTGAATAATACAAACTCAAGTACCTAGTACAATTTGCTTCTAAGAAAGCTGAAAGGTACAACTCAAAACGCCTACTACACTTTGAACTAGAAATAAAGAAAGGCACATAAAACTCTTTATGGAATTGGTTCTTCAATCTGCTACGTGTAGCTTCGGGATTGCACTAAAACACACAGGAATTGCTCACAAAACGCCTTGCTATTTTGCTCTCAATTCTTGCTTAACTTCAGTATGTGTGCATCACCTGTAAAAGAGAATACAACTGATATATATAGAGTTAGTAAATAAGGATTAACTAGAAGTACAATATTTTACTCTTCCTTGGTGGAAGAGTTCTAGTTATCTTCAACTTCTAACTCCTTCCTTATCTTGGATAGAGTTCTATTCAAGTAAGGAGTCCTTCTCCTTATTAATTATGCAACATTTTCGTTCAGGGATTATCATAAATAACCACTTATACTTATTCCTTTTACGTGCATGCCTTTTGCTTGATTCTGTCCGTCACCTGTGTACACTGTCCATGGACCTGGTTCATGCTTGAGTTCCTTTGTCAATCATCAAAACAAACTTCACTTAAGCCAACAAATTTTCCCTTTTTGATGATGACAAATTATGTGCTTTTCATAAGCATAAGCCTTGTTTCAACTCAGCTCAACATCAACACAAAGTTAGAACACTATTCATTTAAAGTCAAAAATTATCAAGGACTAGGTTCATTAGGTTATGAACATCACAGTCTAAAGCAAAAGCACACCTTATCTTCCCCCTTTTGGCATCATCGAAAAGTTACATAATTAAGTTAAGTAACCAGATTTTAGTAGATATCACTCATGGCCACTGGGCTACTTCAAATGCAATCATGGATTCAATTTTCTCTTTATCAATCTAAGGATATTAGCCATCTAAGAAATATCAACAGACAATTAGAGCAAAAACTGTGAATTTCATTAATTAATAAGATCCTACCACAAAGCATAAGAAGAAATAAAAACATAGAACCGTGAGCAAAAACGGAGAAATCCTAGTTGGGTCACTGGTTACAACTGTGCAAGGAAGGATTTAGGAGTGGGAAAGACTAGGTTCTTAGTTCTTGGCTTAAAGCAGTTTCAGCATATATTAAAGAATACCACCATTCTTCTCCTTTTACTTTGCAAGCTCACACTTGAGATAGTCTCTCTCAGCCTCTACTTCAGTCAACCTAGTCTTCAATCGTTCAATCTCAACATCCTTAACCATTTTCTTCCACTATTTGAGCCGTTTTTGCTTTTTTTGGTAGACGTGGTTGTTTTAGTCACAACTGAACCCTGTGCCAAAACCTTTATTTCTTGAGAATTCTTTTGAGAAATCTTTATCTTTTTGGCACTAGGTGTGGGTACTTCCACATCTTTATCTTCATCCTCCTGAACCAGGTTCATCTCCTCAATTTGGATTACTCCACTTGACTTACCAGCTTTTTTCTTTCGAAACAACTTTCTTGGCACTCTCAGCTAAGGCCTTTTTACATTGGCCTTACTCTGCTTCATCTGGCTCCTTGTAGTTCTTACTCTTGTGGGAGGAGTTGCTACAGGTATAGATGGAGCACTCTTTCTCTTAGTGCCACCCACGTCCGTTCCTGCAGTCTTTCTAACTTTGCTCTTCTTCTTTTGATTGTAACTATCTGACACCTTTTGCAGCAGATCGCGACTCTTGTCTATTTGAGTAAGAGAAGGAACTAGTTCATGAAACCGTTTCCTTAACCGAACTAGCCCATTTGCTGCACTTCTATCACTAAAACAATCACCTATCTCCTGTGATTTTATCCTCATACTTTCATTCATAGTCTCCTCATTATCACTAATCTCTTTACTCCATACCACCATTGCACATGTCTCATCATGCAATCCATAACCAATTGGTGAATCAAATTCAGGCACTTGTTCTTCCACCCTTCCCCTCGCATCAGCCTCAACACCCTCGCTCTCCTTTTTTTACTTTTCATTTTTTACCACCAATGTCTTCACTAACAATATTTCCCTTTTCAATACCAGACATACACCCAAGCAAAACAAACCCATTCTCAAGATTTTATGCAATTTCAGAATCAAACTTAGTGGTGAGAAACGAAGAGGTTACCTGTTTAGTTTCAGAAGAAACTCGTTCTTCCCCCTCAGTCGCAGACCGGATCATCATAATTCTGTGGTTCTTCTGCTTGATTGGCTTGAAACATCTCACTCAATTTCTTAGCTTGTTCTCTACTGGCCACTATGTTGCATGCAATCATTTTGCTATGCTTTTTCTTGGGGTTTTGGGTGGTTGAAAGTGTGGGTGAAAGTTCTTTGGGTGGTGAGGAAGGGTTTTTCGAGTTTTTGGGATTCTCATGGGTGTTTTCCATTTGATCAGTTCAGAAACTTGAGATACATAGAGAGAGTTTTAATATTTTAGAGATTTTGATCATTTGAAAAAATTTGATATAAGAGGGTAAGGTCGGTTCAATTTAAAGATGAGAAGGTTGAGTGTGTAACAACTTTTTGGAGGTTTTAATCTTAGGAATTTCAGTTTGAAGAGGCATCAGACTCTTCTCTAAATATTTCGGCAACTATGGCGCATGGGACTCTTGATGAAACTAGTTCATTTGTAGCTAATTGGTTCAAAAGTAGTTTGGGATAAAGTGGGACTTTTCAGTTCATGATCCATATGCAGTTATTTTAAATTATGCGGAGTGTAGAATACATACCTTATAAGCTCGATAAACCAGGTTCTTCACTGAAAGTTCTCGTATGTAAGACTGATTTTTTCCAAGAAAATAAGGATAATATCATTAGACATTATTGATAAATTTTAGCACATGGCACAAGAGTATACTAATAAAAGTATGAGACTTGGCAATATCTAATCTGATTATTTACAAAATTCACAAATTATCTAAAATCATTGAGTTAGAACCAGTTGCTTTTAGGTGATTTTAATCATCCCTAATTCTAACTTGTTCCTTCCAAAGTGATCTTCACTCAAAGCTTTTGTGAAGATGTCAACTATTTGCTTATTAGTAGCACAAAATTTCACAGCGATCAAACCCTTTTCAAAGTTATCCCTCAGAAAACGATGCCCAACATTTATGCTTAGTTCTTTTGTGACGGAAGCGGCGGAAGTTTTCCTCTGGTGAGTCTTCTAAGCACTTCAAAAAATCTTCACTAGATGGTGCAGTGAGTAAGAAGGTTTTTCTCATCTTAGGGACCCAATCCATAGTTTCCCCTTTTATACTGTTCTTCCATCAAGAACAGTTACTTGTTCAGATGCATAAGGGGCAATAGTTTCTTTATGACAATGGACAGTTTCAAATAATTAAGTTGAAAGGAAGTTTCAACTTGTTCAAATTAAACGGACCATCTTTATGAAACATTCAATAGAGGACGTTACTAACAAGCGCGACTGGACAATACTGCTATAGAAAGGGCAACCAAGTAGCTGATCTTTAGCTAAGCTCGCCTCCACTACCAATCAAACTGTGATCTGTCAGGGCAACTCCCCAAAGAAGCTAAAGGCCCTTTATCCTAGATAAATGGCAAAAACCAAGTATTAGAACAAAATACGATAATTGCAACTTTTTTGTTAGTTCATTATGTATATATTGCACTGTCAGTAGGGATGACTTTTTGTACATACCTCCTACTATTTTGGGTGATAGAAATCACCAAGTTGTATTAAGTTTTTGAGGTCAGGTATAGCCCCCCCCCCCCCCCCGTCAATGTACCTTTTTGGAAATATAACACCTCCCAAACTTCTATCTGGGGTACTTTATATAAAAAATATGAGACTGCATTACGTTATATTACTACAATCCATGTCAATGTTCTGTACTATAAGTTATTCAAATTAATATTGTCAAAAAAGAAGATATATCTAATAAGCTAGTGATCTCAGAGTCCCTAACAGCTTAGTGTAGGCCTCAACCGCAAAAGATTTCAACTAATATATAAACCTTTATATTTCTATTTTAAAAAAAGACTAGGTTTAAGTAAAACCAAGATTACTACTTCTTCCTCATGTATGAATTAGAGGCAGTGTCCAAACACGTTATGCCTACACTATATTTGCCATTGCCAAGATTAATGTCCATTGAGTTCAAAAGCTGAAGGGGCATAATTGTGAATACCTAATTTTTGCTCGCTTCTAATTCTCCTACAAATACTAAAATTTGAATGAGTTTTAGTTATTTGTGCATTTTTATTTGCATTTCTTTATTAAAAATACCAAAAAATATTTTTTACCTTTTATTTGTGTATTTTAGTTTGCATCTTTAAATTATATATATCAAAAAAGATTTTCTTTCTACTTGTACATTTTTTTAGGACTAAAGAAGACTATTAATTTCATTAGAGGAAAAAGGGATTGGACTAGTGTATTTTAATTAAAATTGTGCCAAAATTGGCCCAAAATTTGAGCCCAATTCGGCCATACCCGGTCCATTAGGTGGTTGGCCAAGAAAGAGGTCAAACGACGTAGTTTTGTCTTGAAACTACGTCGTTTCACTTAGTAACTCAGAGATCAATCTCACCCATCCATGATCTTTGATCCAATGGCCCTCATTTGTTCTCCCAAGAGGTATATAAGCCCTCTAAAATCAGAAAAATTGGCCATTTCTCCCATAACCCCAAACATTAGAGCCCTTTTTCTTTGCTTTCCTCTCTCTCAGCCACCCCCACGGTGGCTCCGCCGGCCGGAAATCGGCACCGCCGGCGGACCATCCCCAAACCACCCCAAAATTTCACCCTTTGTTCCTCTCAACATCCTCTTTCCATATCTTCAAACAAAATCCTTCAAAACCCCCTGAAAATCCACGAATTTTAGATCTAGGAAAGCCCTAGCCGCACTTTTTTTTTGTCAAATCCATGAATATTGAGCCACCCCCTTCACCCAACGCCTACATAGAAGTATATAGCTCGACAAGGGCTATCATTTGGCATTGGTCTTAACCCGAAACTCCGGCGACTCCCACTGCCCGCCGCCACTGCTTCTCCATTTTTTTTCCTTTTTTCGACCCAAAGGCATTTGTTTCCTTTTGGCAAGACGCCAGAATCTATTGGTTTAGCGTCTGCCAAAAAGAAACATGTGCCTCGGGGTCGGACAATCACCACTTGGTATCTCCGGTATCTTCTCATGGTTCGAACAGTGTCAAATGCCCTCGATTAGTATAAACCTTACTTCTTTTTTGTCTTTTCTGATTTTTCGCTTTTGCAATTAGTATTAGTTTTAAAGGTTTGATTTCCACTAATGTTTCTGCTATTTATGTGCAATGAGTATTAGTTTTTAATTACATGTTACATTAAAAATGTGAATTTCAGTTTTTCAACCTAGCCGGTCGAGTAGTTCGTTGTTGTGTGTTAGTTCTGATTTTTTGTTCTTCGACTTAGTCGGTCGACTATTTTGTATAGAGTTGTTAAGTTTGAATTTTCAGTTCTTCGACCTAGTCGGTCGAATAGTTAAGTATTTATGTTAATTTCGTGAAAAACCAAAAGATTAGTTGAATTGTTTATATAGTTAGTCGTATATTTAGTTGTTATTAATCGTGATAGTTTAGCGATGTTCGTTTAAAATCTGTTTCGAGCATTAGTTTGTGAATTCAGTTGTTTGTTCTATGCTTAGTTTGCACAAATCAATTTGTTTTAATCTAGTTAGTTTGAGTTTTAGTTCCATTTGAAGTTTTGTTTCTGTTTTATCAATTGTTAGTTGTGTGATTTGTTTTGGTTCAAAATCAATAGGGTGGTATTGATGTTGTTAAAATCTGAAGATTAGATGGGTTTGATCATGAGTTAGAGTACTAGTAGCTTACTTTTTTGTCAACAGGGGGGCTGAAATGACTTTTTGCTTCTGTTACAGCAGGTTCTTAGGCTGTCCTTTCACCTTTTGGAGAGCCTTTGAACAGTGTTTAGCACACAAAGTCAGTCCCTTTTTGGACAGATTTTTGGTGAACCAAAATCTGCCCAAAAAGTGGCTTTCTTTGCCTACTTAAGGGCAGCCCTTTCCTCACTTTACATAGACACTCTATCTTACATTGAGAGATCATCTCTTACACTCTAAAAAAGACATATATCTTTGAGAAAAATCAGCAACTTAATATAGATAGCAAGCTGAAATTTCAAATCTTTGTGAGTATTATTTGAGTGCAAAAACTCTGACAAAAAATAGAAACATCCATTAGGCAATGTGTGAAGTTGATAGCTACTAGTTTCAAGCATCTTTGTTGAGTTTTCTGGGTTGTCTTAACACTTGATTTGCTGTTGTTTCTACTGTATTTGCTGCTGAATCTCTGTTGCTGCACAGCTGTATTTTATTATTCTGCAAACCAGGTAACTTTCAAATTCTTATATTGCAGATTCTTGATGGTAATAAGAAGCATTTGATCCCGGTTTGGTTGATGGAACATGTTAGATTTGATTTTGTTTCAAGATGAATGTTATATTGTTGTTATCATCATGTAAATATGTTAGAAATTAGTTAAATTATCGTTTCTTCTTTATATATATGATTGAAATTGCATTTTTGTTAAGTTTACTTAGTTTAAGGAAAAGATAAAGACCTCATTTTTTAACCATGTTTGTTTAGTTTGGGATCTTTTATGTGAGTTACTTTTAAGATTCATGTATAATTATCTAGGAAAGACTTCTAGCTTCAAATGTTTTGATGCTTTACGTTATAGTCAACATAATGTTATAATATGGTTCTTCTCTTTAGCATTAAAGTACTACCGTTTTTTTTGTAGTTTTTATATTTAGTTGCGATTTGTAATTATGAAAGTGGATTCAAATGCTTAAGATGTTTACGTTACTAATGAGTTTGTAGTCTGATTAGTGCCATGTTGGTGTAAATGAGTAGAAAAATTATGTTAGTCCTTAAGAAATAAATTGATTAAGGAGATGAAAGAGCAGAGATAATGATTAGCATGCAAGTTTCTTTTATGAAAAATATTTTTTAATTTGGACATCTATGTGATGAGCAATTTGGGCTTAAGAAGAATACTTGTCACTTTGTGTTGTGTTTGTCATTGAAGCTCTTAAGCAGCATGGGCCAAATAAGCTAAAATCTGTAGGCCCAATGACAATAGAAAGTAAGCGGGCTTTTCTTTAAAATCAATAATTTGTCTTTTGTTAAATAAAATAAGTGGCCCAAAACTATGAAAGTTTAGCATAAGTTTACCCGGATTTAATGTCTTGCATTAGTTAAAAAGTAATTTTAATAATGTCATATTTGTTCTAATTTTTTTGGTCGAATAAGTAAAAAAAAAAAAAGGGAAAGCTTAAGCACTTTTTTTTTATATTAATTTAAACGCTAGGCAAATAGTATGCACGCTTTAACTTCACGGAATCGCTTGCGTAGCGTGATGTTTAACATTCAATAAATTAATCAACTAATTTTATACCTTATCCAATAGTTTTAGTTTAATTTATAATTTTATCATTTCTCATGATCGCGGATTCGCTTGTGTAGCGCGATAATAATTTTTAATAAAATTCAAAAATTAATTTCTTCAAGTGGAGTAACTTTTTCAAAAGTAATAACGTGCTAATAATTCTTTGTCATGACTGTTGATTCGCTTGCGTAGAGCTATTATGACTAAGTCAATAAACTTCGTCTCGGTCACACATTCACTTGCGTAGTGTGATTATGACATCTTATTATATTCTTTAATTTTTCTAATAATCAAGAAATAAAAGCGGATAGGTAAAACATGAAAATTATATAAATCAGAGTTTGTCCAAAATTAATTCAAGCCAAGTTTAAGACAATAAAGCGACCCTGCTAGAACCACGGGACTCGGGGAATGCCTTACACCTTCTCCCCGGTCAACAGAATTCCTTATCCGGACTTTGTTTTCTCAGACCAATAATAAAAGAGTCAAATATTCCTTTGACTAGGGATTCAAATAAAAGGTGACTTGGAACACCAAAAAATCAATTCCAAGTGGCGACTCTGAATAACAAAAATAATCCATATTTCAAAATTGTCACTTTAATTTGAAAAAACTCTTTAACCTACAACAATCCATAACACGCTTATCTTCCTTTCTGGGTAAAAAGGGGTATGACAGCTCTGGCGACTCTACTGGGGACAACCAGAATTCGAGCTAGTACATGTTGACTTTTTATTTGGCTTTATTAATTTTACAAATATTGTGATTTATTTGTGCCTAATGTGCTACCTGTTCGCTTTTTACCGTTTTGATATTGTTGAACTGTACATATAAACTGTTTTCTCACGCACCCCCTCCGAGTCTTCTTGAAATTAAAATCGGGCATTTGCTTGACATAACCCGCTTTCTTTGAGATAGCCGAGGTGCTTGTCACCAGGTGAAGGATTTTAGTCACACATGTTTTAGGCGGGGAGCACCACCAGTTAAGCCGGAAAGTAATGCTACCGGCACACTGACCCTCCTCGGCTCGAGTAGTCCGCTCGAGTAAGCCAGTCTAGATACATTCTCCACCAGGATTTAAACCTAGAAGAACAAACCTCATGCCGGATATCCCTAGTAGGTTCGCTTTATGTGCATCACGTGCATTTGACTTAGCGAAACTCGGCACAGGGGCCGGGTCCGTATAAGACAGGTATCTTCTTTGAGACCATCATGTTCACTTATGTGCTACTTGATACATTATTTGGAAGGCTTACTTGCACTGTCGACCGGCTTTAAAAAATTAGTGTAGCGGAATTAATAAAAAAAAAAAGAAAAAAAAAGAATCATTCTCCTAGTTTAGTGCAAATATTAAAAATGATTTTGTAGTAGTCTGGCGTGAGGTGTAAAGATTAATTTTCGTAAAAATCAAAAGAGAAAAGTACTTAGTTTCACCGAACTACACGGATTTTTTCCTCACCGGATGCGAGATACGTAGGCAACCTCCATCGGGTTCAGCCCACATTATTCAAAAAAAAAAAAGAAGGAAAAGGAGCATAAAATTCTGCATGTGCATAACATTTTCGAAAAAAACAATCCTATTTTTGGTCACCCTTTTACTGTTTTGCCCTCGTATTCCGACTGTTTCGCCAAGACAGCCTTAAAATCTTCCTGTGAAGTGCCGAAGGGCCGTTTTCGTAAAAATAGTTTTTATTTATTTATTTTGTCTATTTTTATCATTTTGTTCCTATGTTTAGCTGTTTTTGCCGAGACATCCTTTATGCCTTCTGTGGAAGTATCAAAGTGCCTTTTTCGTAATAATAGCCATTCTTCCTGCTTTTATCATCTCAAATTTTGTGTCCGGTAATTTCAAAAAAAAATATTCTAATAATAATAATAATTTAAAAAAAATACATCGAGTCCTAAATTGGCAAAAAAAAAAAAAAAAAAGAATGATCAGAATTTGCATATAGTTTAGGTAAGTCCTTACCCTTTTATCTTATTCTTAGGTTCACATGAGTTCTCCACAAAGAAGCAATCAGAAAAGAGTAAGGGACGAGACACCTCCTATGTTCTTGATCAGAGATAAGACCCTGAGTAGTCTCTGTAATTGGTGGGCTAGTTTTGCTACATGGGAACGGAATCAAGTATTTAAGCACCTCAAGTTCCTCACAAACATCATTGGAATTAAGCCTAACAGAGATTTAATCGAGGCTCTAGTGGGTTTTTGGGACCCCGTGAACAATATCTTCAGGTTCAAAGATTGTGAAATGACGCCTACATTGGAAGAATTAGGTGGGTTCACCGGATTGGGGAGAGACCTTCGTGGGAAAAACCTGCTGCTCCGAGAAAAGTTGGTGTGAACAACTTTTGAAAGAAGTTATGCCTCCGTCGAATTCCAATGGTTTGCTTAAATGAAGGCTGGGTTCCGTTGGAATATCTTTATGACAGATTTGGGGACAAGAAAGGGTTTGAGAACTTCTCGGGCACAGAATTCGTCAACCAGTTGAGTTACGATGCTTGGAGGGAGTTGAGAATCTTCGCGTTCGTGATATCATTTCTAGGGATCATGGTCTTTCCAGAGCGTGGTTGGCGCATCAGAATTCGATTAGTTGCGGTAGTCTCGCATTTGCAAAGTAGCGAGGATCATACCATTCTTCCCATGATTTTGGGAGATATTTTTCGGGCTTTGACCCGTTGTCAAGAAGGTGAAGATTACTTCGAGAGATGCAACATTCTGCTGCAGATGTGGTTCATAGAGCACCTTTATCATCATCCAATAGTAGTAAATTTCAATGATAATTGGCTGAATTACATTGGATGTCACCCAGACAGAGCTACGAGTTGTAATCTTCCAGAGGGGGTGAGGGCCTGGCGGACGTTACTTGGTTCATTGAGTGCTGATAGAATCAATTGGAACTATTATTGGTTCCCTTCTGCTAGGGTCATGCATATGTCGACGTATCGCCCGTTCTTCATACTCATGGGTTTCAGAGGTTTCCAACCCTACGTACCTCTACGCGTTATGAGCCAGCTAGGGAGAGAGCAAAAGAGGCCCTCGATTGAGGACATGCGTCCGTTCGTGTGGGAATTCAAGGGAGAGGAACCTCCAAGGGAGTCATATGCATAAAAGGATTGGTTTGGTGGTCGATTTTCTTATTTGGACGAGATGGTAGCTGATCGTGAACGTGGGGAGGTAAGCCTAGCATACCTTGAGTGGTTTTATAACCAGGCTATCCCCGAGAAAAGGCCAGAAAGATCCATACGGCATGCAGTTGATTGGGAGGAGGAGATCGAGGCCAGAGTTAGAGAAACCAGAAGGGAAGTGGCACAAGAGTTCCAATCTCGTATTGACATTTCACAAGAAGATAAGGGCATTCTGGAGACAGCCATGGACATACAACAGGCTGATTTTGAGCGGGAAAAGGCTCAGTGGGCACAAGAGAGGCGAGCACTCTAAGCTCAAATTAGACAGAAAAAAGTGATCACTACCGCTCAACAACAAGAAGAAAGAGAAGCCCAGTTCAAGGTGGTCCGTGATCATGAGCGTAGAGGTTTTACTCCATTAATCCAAGGTCTAAGGGAGCAGATAGGGGGAGTCGAGTCAACCAAGGAGAGCCAGATCGGGGAGTTTGAAGTAGAAAGACATCACTACCAAAGTAGGATCAATCGGTTGGAGGGGGAGTTACTAGAAAATCGGTGCCAGAGAGATATAGCCTTGGACCGCGAGCGTGATGCGCTGGATCTAGCTGAGACCCGTGGTCAGCAAAATCAAGAGTTGCATTTGGCTCAGGAATACATTAAGGGAACGATCCTCGAGGTAGCCACATATACCTCAAGACCATGCAAGAGTTGCCAGGGAATAACGCCTGAGCGGTTTGCAGAAGTATCATTGAACGTTGCTCGTCATATATCTGCAGACTTGGAGAGGATATACCGCAATGTTGGGGGTCAGCTGCAGGAACATGAACCTTGGTTACAGTGATGCTGGTGGATTCTACTGCAGAGATCAAAGTCTTCTTTAGTTAGCAGTCCATTTGATTTTTCTTTTGTTATCTTTGAGTTTGTAAGAGTCTTTTGCTATTTTGAGTCTTGTTATTTTGCCTTTTATTTTAATAAAAAGTCCGTTTGAGTCAACTCTGGTCTTGTTTAAATATTTATCTTTATGTAATTCTTGTTTTTTGAGTCTTGTATCAAATATATATATATATATATATATATAATAAAATATAATATATATATATATATATATATATATATAATATATATATATATTGATATATGAAAATCAATAATAAAAGATTTTGTTTAGAAAAAATTTGAAAATGAACCAAAAAGATGTTTGTTTTGTAAAAAAAATGGGCCCTGAACTACGTAATGATCTGATTCATGCTGCGACATGATACGTAGGCAACCCCCAAAAGGTTCGATCAAATATTTTTCAATGACTCTAAAAATGAGGATCAAAATAAGGCAAGTGAAACAAAAAATGAAAAAAAAAAGGAAATAAGAGCGTCAATAAGCAGCACCTTATAAGCGGAATGAAACATGAAGCCTTCCAAAAATCATTGTTAGAAATGGTGATAATGTCAGGACATGGCATATTACGTGCAATTCATATATGTAAAATGCTTAACTTAACACGTTTGTTGTCTCTTATATAGTAAGCTTAAGTGGTTGTTTGTGTGAAACTGGCAACACATCATTACTTCATAAGATATAAGGAACGGTGGTAATGGATAACAGTGATAAAATCGAGTTGGTCAGTAACAATCCCCAGGGTCATTCAGTTGAGCAAGAGTCAGAGAAAAAGAAAATTGAGACAGCTACTGTCAGATGTATATCAAGCTGGGTTTCGGTCAACCTCCACCCAGGGTCCCTTGGAGGAACTTCACCTTACCCAGGCTACTCAACCACCGCTCCATGCAGCGAGCGATCACATTCTACCACCAGGGTATGTGCCAAACTACAGAACTCCATGCTGCCCCGTGATACGCTCAATTACAACTTAAGAAATAGTGTAAGGCGGTCGATGTCAAATATAATAACCCAACAAGATTGGGTCGAATCCCACAGGGAATAGGCGTGAAAAGTTATCGTATAGTGTGTTGCTCGGACTAAAGTCGTAATTTCTATTCAGTTAACAGTAACAAGAGTGTGAATTAATAGTAAAAGAGTATGGATTGAGTTTGTTTGAGGTTAATAACTAGTTGGAATATTGAGAATGTAATTAATTGGATTAAAGCAACCACAGGTTGTGTCCCCTTTAATGAAGTGTAATGCTATCGGTGTTAATATGATATATTTCTAATGGAAGGTCCTTTTGATATGCAATTGATGTCTAGGTGACTACCCAATATTTCCCAATAGGTGGGTAGTATTTCCTCTTTATAATTTTCCCAAATGTAAAAGAGTTGCAATTAATAACAATCAATATATTCCAAATAAAATCCACTTATTCCTAAGCGATTTTATTAAACAAGGTTTAAAGCCTTGAGTCTTTGATATTTACTTCTACCAAATTCTAACCCACTTTCCCAAGCAAGAAAGAATTTAATGGCACTTGTCAATGTTTGCAACCACCAACAATAAATGAAGAATGAGAAGTAAATAAATATCAACCAACCATTATATATATATTCAATGTTAAACACTCATTAACATAACACCCATTTAGGGTCCACAACCTTAGTATTTAGAGTTAGCTACTCATACTACAATACAAAAGCAAGAGAATAATAAATGCCATAAAGCTTACAAAGTGAAGATTCTTGACCCAAAAGATGCCAAAAGTGAAGAATATTTAAGTCTTGGAATGTAGCTCAAAAACTAGACAAGATGAGCCTACAAAAACATCATAAAGCTATTTATAGTGGACTGAAAATCGGGACAGAAAACGGACAAAAATACCCTTTTAGGTCAGAAATGCGACCGCATTCTTGTCGCATAAGTGCAATGCGGTTCGCATTTTGGACGTCCCCATCGCAGACTGAAACCCTAGTTTTCAGATCTTCATCGCATTCCAGATCTGCGGTTCGCATTGTAGAAAAGCGATCGCATTTTGCATCGCACATTCGTCCTTCAGCAACCTTCATGGTTGGTTTGCGGTCCACTTTGCGGCTCGCAGACAGGTTCTGCGGTCACATAATGGACCGCATTCTTGACTTGAGATTTGCCCAGAACTCTGCTTTTGTCTGCGATATGAGTGTCGATTATGCGGCTCGCAGATGTGATCTGCGATCGCATAATGCGTCGCAGAACCGCATTTTTGCTACATTTTGCTCTTTTCTTGTCTTTTTGCATTCATTTCCATGCTCTTGCGTCCTTAGTCCTTATGTACTGTAAAAACACCAAAATTACATGATTAAAGGAGGTAATTGCATTAAAACAAGCTAAAATCTAAGCAACTAGTATTGAAATGTGCCGAAATTCCCCGGCACATCAACACCCCCAACTTAAACGCTTGCTTGTCCTCAAGCAATTTAACACGACACTATCCTATTCTAGACTCTATTTACAGAACATGAACCAAAAATGACCATGAGTGGTGTTTGTTATAGTACTTCAAGCATGTGACTTCTATTGTTTTACCTTTCCTGAACCAATCAATATATACAAGGAGAACTAATCAACTTGTGAATTTTGAGCCTCCGACAGGGTGACTAAGTGCTACCCTCAGCTGAGTGCACTTGTATTTGACTCCAAAGCTCAACTTATATTCAACCTTACAGTTCATGTGCCCTCCCTAGAAAGAAAGTCCCAAAATCACATTATATATAATGACAACAAAACAAAAAGGGACGAATTCACAAAGACACTCAATCTCGGAAAAGAGTTTCAAGTGTTTCACATACCATACCATAGGCTTGCCCTTATTTTAATTCATCGCTTTATTCTAAGAACGCTCGGTTGGAGATCCCATAAGGACTTTTTTTGCTTGTAATGTAGGTTTAGGAAAGGGTCGGATACGCATTTGGATACGAGTGGCTTCACCCTCCTTGAACGCTACTCACATTTTTCATTCTTTTGCGCTATGTTTCTTTTTAACCCACAAAGCCTCATTGGCAGCTAGTTCCCAATGTAGAGCCACCTTAAATACCTCTCTCATTTTCTTCAAGGCTCCATAATTTATATACATACAAAGATTTCTCTTCTCCCTTTTTTTTTATATATGTACAAGTTTTCTTTTTGGAGCTTGAATAATTTAGCACAAACACTTTGAGGTGTACGATCCTACACTCAATGCACAACCTTACCAGTTTCCATTTTGACATCACACCCCCAACTTAGGCTTCTAGCCTCATTCTCAATGTTCAAGGAGGGACGGGTTCAAAAGAGGGAATTATTTTACAAAAAGGGAAAGGTTTGTAATGAGGTAGCCAAAGAAAAGGTTAAAGGCTTAAATGGGGTGACTAAGGATATTAACTGCACAATAGGTGGCTTGAAAGGTTAACTGGCTTGAAGGATCACAAAGACTGCCTAAGGTCATCTCTCCAACCAAGTGTAATTATTATAAGCATCGAAAGACCAACCGGGCAAGTTCTAGATGGCAGAAGCAAGCACAAGAAATATTTACACAAAGAACTCACACACATGGCACACAAACTGTTTGGCTCACATAGTTTGAAGCCCTCGAGTCAACACTTGGCAACTCAAAGCTTCCATCATATATACAAGTATAACTCTAGGTAGACATAGAGTCACAAAGCGAGCCTCAAGTTCACACAGTTGATATCTTTCTCTAGAAGGGTATATGCTATGTACAGACACACATGCTTGAGACTAGACAATTACACCAAACAGGTCAAGATGTTTCATTCTACTGTCCTGGTTCTACTATTACACCCTTGGAAAAGAACCCGGCGAAGAAAAACCAAGGGGGATTCATTGCTAATTACTAAGGATGAATGACTATCTATTTTTTTTTACATACATAAGGGTATCATATTCACAAGGGTACCATAACTTATGCATTGGAATCACAAAAACACTAATAACATGATCACAAACTACACAACACAGCTTATGTACAGAAACCATACTAACATACACAGAACACAACATACACATATGTTCAGCAGTTTCTAATGTCACAAAAGTACCAATGTCACAACAGTACTAACAAAGCTACCACCACCCCCAACTGAACAGCATGCATTGTCCCCAATGCATAAAAAGCAAAGACAGAGAGTGTGAGGGGCTCCCTGAGGCGCACTAAGCGCTATGGGAGTCAGTAGCCTGCTCAGTGATGGCGGTGTCACTCGCCGATGCTGAAGCTGGAACCAATGAGAGCTCGGTCTGAGGAGGGACCTCGACTGCAGTGGGGATCTCTGGCTGGTCACGAACTGGGGCTGGAGCTAGGACCTGTGAGCTGCTAGCCTCGCCCACTGATGGCTGAGTGGCAGGGGCGGCCAAATCTGCTAGTGAATGTTCAATTGCTGTCTGAAGTTCTGTTTGCTCCACCTCCTCACTTGTAGGAACCACAACCTGCTTGCCCTTCTCTTGAGGGCCATCATCCTCCGAGGACCATGAACTTTCCTCCTCCTCATCCTCATCTGCTTCCTCATCCTCAGATTCAGTAGATTGTCCGGAAACCTCCTCGTTCGGAATGTCAATGCGTACAGGAGGAGCTGAGGGTTGGGAAGTCCCGGCTGTAGGAGGGACACCATCAGTCATAAGTGCAGAGAAGTCAAGGCCTAAGTCCGGAGCTGCTGTGCCTGCAACCTGACCACCATCTGTGGAGAGGAGGGATGATAGATCGAACTCCATGTTCTGCATTTTGTGGAGCTCGGTCTTCATAGAAGCAACCTCCTCCTTGAGGTCAGGCAATCCACTAACTTCACCTCGCTCTATCTTCTCCACCCTCAACTCAAGTTGCTGCAAACGATCCTCATACACTAATTGTTGTTTTTGGAGAGCTGTCACTGAGGATTGCATAGGAGTAAGGGCTTGTTTGATGAGACTGGGCAAGGTCTTCAAGAGCTTGTCCACCTTGGCATTGGCATGCTGAGCCAGGAGACCAAGCTTTGAGATGGTTGGAATGGCAATAGAAGTTTGAACAGTGGTGGTCTGAGTGGACTGAGAGGTAGGCTCGGAGGCAGAAGTGGAGGCCACTGTAACCTGAGGAGTTGACGGAGTCTGGGGGTCAAAGTGCTCTACATCAATCGGATCCTGAGCCTGAACCTGCGGTGGGGTAGCAGCATCACTAATACGTGTGACATTAATGTCCCTCGTCTCCTTCCCTGTTTTGTCATAGTGTGGCATGAGAGGAACTTTCACAACTTTACAGAGAGCTGTGATCAGTCAAGGGAAGGGAAGTGAAGTGGCCTGCTGCTTTGCCCGGATCCCAATTTCTTGGAAAATCAGAGCTCCAACATCTATCTTGATACCCGTCATGATATATGCGATGAGAAGAGCCTTCTCAATGGCTATTTCAATTTCATTCCGAGTTGGCACCAATCGAGAAGTAACAAAACTGAGCCAGTAGAGACCCTCTCTCGTGAGATCTTCCTTGTATATCTTGTGTCGAGGGTTTATCTAAGCACGGGTCCCCTTTGCTATCACCGAAGCAATCCACCCACGCTCATTCTCCCTATTTGCAAATTTAGCATCGTACTCAGCTGTGCCCGTTCTCCAGTCAGGGATATATAGTTCATTTATGGCGTCGCTGTTGCAAAACACACTCTGCCCCCGAACAAGGACAGTGTCAACAAAGATTCTGTTGTGTTTGTGGTGTGCTGTCCTAGAAGCTCCATACGATGCATAAAATTCCCGCACGAGGGTTTCATTGTACTCAGTGGGTGGCTCAGTGAAGCACTCCCATCTCCGTGCTTTTATGTTCTCCAAGATGTGGGGGTACTGGTCTTTCATCCCGTTCAAGCTCAATTGTTTTTTGGCCAGGATTTTGCGCTTGGTGAGCCCTTCTCTGTATAGTTCCCTGGACCCCTCAACCCCAAATCGGAGGTGGAAGTCTTCGCCACGTTTCCTTCTTTCTTCAGCCTCTAAATTAACTGAGGGCCTGACCTCCTCCTCTTCAGACTGGGAGGGGTTTGGCACATTTGCTTCCGTTCGTGAACGTTTTGCTTGTGATTCCTGGCGACTGGAGGAAGCCCTTTTTGATGCAGAGGCTAAGTGTTTCTTTGGAGACATGTCTGCACAATGGTAAGGTATGAGTGTCAACACTAGCAATACTGAGGAAGAACAGAAGAAATTAAAGGAAAAACTTGAAGTGCGACATGATCTGCGGTCGCAAAACCACAATGCGGACCGTAGAATCGTCGCAGTTCTGTTAGTCTCAATGGGTTCCAGTCTGCGGTGGGTTATGCGGTCGCATAACCGCTATGCGGACCGCAGAACCATCGCATAATTGACTTGCCCAAAACATAAATCACACAATGCGATCGCAGATTAACCGCAAAGGGCATACTCTTAACTGGGTGGTCTGTGTTACTCTGCGGTGGTTTTGCGGTCCGCATATCACTTATGCGATCGCAAAGTCACCGCATTTCACCATCTTCCTTAGAAGACCTAGGGTTAGGTTTGCGGTGAAAATGCGGACCGCATTTTCACTTTGCGGGCCGCATATGCCGTTTTCTTCGAGATTCAAACAACCATCGCAGCAATGGTGGCCCTAGTTCCTTCGACCCGTTTCCCCAGATAATTTCCAACCCAGAATCTACCTAACTATGGAGAAATAACTACACACAGCAACACATAAACACATATTTACAGAACGGGATAAATGAGAATCAACGAGCACACAAAGCGAATCGTAAAAAAGGAGAGTGAGGAACGGGTACATACCAGCGAGGCTTAGTGTGCACACTACGGGGATGAGTTTGAAGATTTGAACCTTAAGCGATTCGATTCCTTGTTGTTAACCTCCCTGTGCGGTTCGTATTTTTCCCCCTTAATTTTTTTTTCTTTTTGTTTTCTTTGTTCTTTTTACTTTCCTTTTTGTTTTTGTTTTGTTTTGAGCGAGTTAGAGACGAGAGAATGCGGCCACTTACCTTGTCAATTCTACGGTAGGTAGGGCACCGCATAACACACAATGCGACCGCATATGTGTTATGCGGTAGGTTCAAGTGAGATGCCTTACGAGTCAGAAATGCGGTGCACTATGCGATCACATAAGTGAAATGCAGTCTGCATAGTGCACAACCACATCGCATTCTGACACCCAAGTTTGGCCAAACCCACTGTTTGGGTCTGCGATCAAAATGCGGTCCGCATAGTTAAAATGCGACCGCATCTTTGCAGCAGACTTCGCCCAGCAATTTTTTCTTACCTTTCTCATGCATTTCCACCATGTGTTGTGATCTTTTGACCCCCGGCACTCTAACACACACTTTAAATTGCTCACGTAAATCTATCTATCAAAAATTGAAAATTCAAAAAAAAAACAAAAGAGTGTTACCACACATGGGTTGCCTCCCATGAAGCGCTTGATTTAACGTCGCGACACAACGGAGTTGATGTCCCTTGGATTCACTCAATGGTCGGACACGGACCATCTTTTAGAGCCAGCTGCTCTACCAAGTGTTTTTCTCCATCTGTGCCCAGGTAATGCTTGATGCGTTGGCCATTTACTTTGAAGGTCCGGGACCCATCTTCCGATGCCAGTTCCAAAGCTCCATAAGGAGAGACACTTACTACTTTGAACGGACCGGACCATTTGGATTTAAGCTTGCCCGGAAACAATTTGAGCCTGGAGTTAAAGAGCAAAACCAAATCACTCGACTTGAACTCCCTTTTCAAGATCTTCTTGTCATGGACGAATTTCATCCTTTCCTTATACATAGCTGCACTTTCATATGCATGGAAACGGAATTCCTCCATTTCATTGAGTTGTGTCAACCTCAAATTTGCAGCTTCACCCCAATCCAAGTTCAACCTTTTTAGAGCCCACATGGCTTTGTGTTCCAATTCTACAAGTATATGACAAGCTTTGCCGAAGACTAACCGATATGGAGAAGTATCAATAGGAGTCTTGTACGCTGTGCGGTATGCCCACAATGCGTCATCTAGCTTCCTTGACCAGTCTGTCCTGTTTGCATTAACAGTTTTTGCTAGAATGTTCTTGATCTCCCGATTGGAAACCTCAACTTGACCACTAGATTGGGGATGATAAGGTGTGGCCACCTTGTGCTTGACGCCATATTTTTCTAGTAGCCCCGTAAAAGCCTTGTTACAAAAGTGAGACCCACCATCACTAAGAATGGCCCTAGGAGTGCCAAACCGAGTGAATATGTTTTTCTTCAAGAACGCGGTCACACTTCTTGCTTCATTGTTAGGCAAAGAAATTGCTTCAACCCATTTGGAAACATAATCCACAGCTACCAAGATATATTTCATCCCATAAGAGCTCACAAATGGACCCATAAAGTCGATTCCCCACACATCGAAGATTTCTATCTCCATCACAAAGTTCATAGGCATTTCATGCCTCTTGGAGATTGATCCTTGCCTTTGACATTGGTCACAAGCCTTGACCATTTGATTGGCATCATGATAGATTGTCGGCCAATAGTAACCACATTCAAGTACCTTGGCCGCCGTTCGATTTCCCCCATGATGACCCCCAACCGGCGAGTCATGGCATGCTTTTAGAATAGGCATAACTTCTTCTTCTGGAACACATCTTCGGATGATGTTGTCGGCACAAACACGGAACAAGTATGGCTCTTCCTAATAATATTGCCGACAATCTCTCAAGAACTTCTTCTTTTGATAGGATTCCAAACCCTCCGGAATAAGGTCACTCACCAAATAGTTAGCAATATCGGCGTACCAAGGAGCAAAAGTGCTAGATAGTGCCAAGATGTGTTCATCCGGGAATGCATCATTGATCTCAAGATCTCCCTTTGGTCTCCCTGCTTCCTCAAGCCTTGATAAGTGATCCGCCACTTGATTTTGAGTTCCCTTGCGATCCTTGACCTCGAAGTCAAACTCTTGCAACAATAAAACCCATCGAATCAACCGTGGCTTTGCATCCTTTTTTTCCATAAGGTAGCGAAGAGCAGCATGATCCGTGTACACTATCACCTTGGATCCCAACAAATAAGCTCGGAACTTCTCAAAGGCATAAACAATGGCAAGAAGCTCTTGCTCGGTTACCGTGTAATTCATTTGCGCCCCATTGAGTGTCTTGCTAGCATAATAGACCGGGTGGAGAACCTTGTCGTGACGTTGGCCAAGCATTGCCCCAATAGCTACACCACTAGCGTCACACATGAGCTCGAAAGGAAGAGACCAATCGGGTGTGACAATAATAGGTGCCGTGGTGAGCCTTAGCTTCAATTCCTCAAAGGCTTTGAGGCATTTCTCATCAAACACAAATTTGGCGTCTTTCTCAAGGAGCTTGCACATAGGATTTGCAACTTCGAACACCCTTGACGAAAGTAGGTGGAGGAAGCTTGGAAATAATCTCGATCTTAGCCCGGTCAACCTCAATGCCATGTTTTGAAATTTTATGCCCCAATACGATGCCTTCATCCACCATGAAATGGCATTTCTCCCAATTTAGCACAAGGTTAAGCACTTGTCTAAGATTGTTAAGACAATGCTCAAAAGAGTCACCTACTACCGAGAAGTCATCCATGAAGACCTCTAGAAAATCCTCCACCATGTCGGAGAAAATGGACATCATGCACCTTTGAAAAGTAGCCGGAGCATTGCACAAACCAAATGGCATCCGACTAAAGGCAAAAGTTCCATAGGGACAAGTGAATGTTGTTTTCTCTTGATCCTCCAATGCGATGTTGATTTGGTTGTAGCCCGAATACCCGTCAAGGAAACAATAGAATGACCTTCTCGCTAGCCGATCAAGCATTTGATCAATAAAAGGCATAGGGAAATGGTCTTTGCATGTGGCACTATTGATCTTTCGATAATCCATACACACCCTCCAACCGGTTACCGTTCTTGTTGGGATGAGCTCGTTTTTATCATTTTCAATTACAGTCATGCCTCCCTTTTTCGGCACACATTGCACCGGGCTCACCCACGAACTATCGGCAATAGGGTAGACCACCCCGGCATCCAACCACTTGATGATTTCTTTCTTTACCACCTCTTGCATTGACGGGTTCAACCGTCGTTGATGTTCCACACTTGGATTCGTGTCACTCTCCAATTGAATCTTGTGTTCACAAATTCCCACGGGAATCCCTCGGATATCCGCAATTGTCCATCCAATGGCTTGCCTATGCTCCTTCAAAACCTCCAACAATTGCTTCACCGGCACATCATTTAACAAAGACGAAACAATTACAGGTAAAGTATCATTAGAGCCAAGAAATTTATACCTTAGGTGCGGGGGAAGTGGCTTGAGCTCTAGTTGTGGTGGCTCAATGATTGATGGCTTTGCGGGAGGTGTGGCTCTATTCTCCAAGTCAAGCGAAAGCTTTGCCGGAGTATAAGTGTATGATCCAAGACCCTCCAATGCATTTACCGACTCAATGTACCCATCCATGTCTTCACCATCAAAGTTAACCAAGATAGCCGTCAATGCCTCACCAAGGCATTGTTCTTCCATTTTCATTTCGACGGCACCTTCTACCTCATCAACAACATCTATCACTGAAATGCTCTCATACTCATGAGGTAGTTTCATACCCTTGCTCGCTTGAAATGTGACTTCTTCATCATTAACCCGGAATTTAATTTCATTCCTCTCCGAATCCATGAGTGCCCTTCCCGTGGCTAGGAATGGTCTCCTCAAAATGATAGGGATTTCTTTATCAACCGCATAGTCATGAATTACAAAATCGGCGGGCAGATGAAACTTCCCCACTTTTACAAGTACATCGTCGACAATTCCCACCGGGCGTTTGATTGACTGATCGGCCATTTGCAATCTCATACTAGTGGATCTTGGCATACCCAACCCCACTTGCTTATAGATGGCAAGAGGCATTAAGTTGATGCTAGCCCCATTATCACATAAGGCTCTTGCAAAATCGCGTGAACCGATGATGCAAGGAATGGTGAAGGCTCCTAAGTCTTCTTTCTTTTGGACTTTGGTTGTGGCAATAATAGAGCTAACCCGGTGGGTCATGTTTACTACCTCATTCTTTGCGGTCTTCTTTTTGGTGATCAAATCCTTTAAATATTTAGCAAACCCCGGCATCTCTTGAAAAGCCTCCACAAATGGAATATTCACCGTTAATTGCTTGAGGATGTCGTAGAATTTTTCAAGTTTGCTATCATCAATCTTTCACGCGAGCCTTTGAGGAAATGGGGGAGGAGGTCTAGGAATAGGTGGAAGAGCTTTTGGTGTCTCTTTCACTTTTTCCTTCACCTCTTCCCGGTTCTCTTTTTGCACATTCGACTCTTCCGGAATCTTTTCAACCTCGACAACACTTGGCTATTCAACCTCAACTCTTTGTTCGGACTCATCTGCTTCAACCGTTTTTCACCCTCTCCCTGTGGCACTTTCCCACTACTAGTAGTGATTGTAATGATGTGAGAAGTTGGCCACTCCCACTACCTCTTGCATTTGCAACCGTGTCACTAGGGAGTGTTCCCTTTTGTTTTGGATTTTGCTCTTTGGAGAGGTCTCTCATTTGCATCTCCAGTTTTTGGATGGAGGCGGTATGAGATCCAAACACCTCGGTCATGTTCCTCATTGAAGTATCAGATTTTTCTTTATTTTGCAACACTCGCTTGAGCATAGCTTCCAACTTAGATTCACTAGAAGACCCTTGGTTCGAATATTGACCCTTTGGAGGAACATAGGGGTTTGAACTCCGGTTGGAAAAGTTGTTGATGTTGTTCCAATTCCCTTGGTTTGAGCCACCTTGGTCATGTCGCCATTGTTGGTTGCCTTGCCCTTGCGGGTTCGGCCTCCATTGACTTTGCTGCCCCTGACCCTGATAATATTGTCGTTGATACCCTCCTTGAGGGTTGTTGATGTAATTAGCTTCTTCAAACTCTTCATTGGAGATAGGTTGCACATCCTCGACTACATTCACCTTTTTTGTTTGATTTTCCGTGAGCATTTTTGGTAACACATTTACATTTGTGGCCAACCCTGCAATTATTTGGTCCATTTCTCGATTCTCCTTGATCAAGTTGGTCAAGGAAGGAGAACCATTTGCAATTCCGCCTGAAGTATCCTCAGAATGCCAAGCTTGATTGTGTTTTGCCATCTTGTCAAGTATTTGCGTAACTCTTGCAAATGACTTGTCCATAAAAGATCCGTCCGCCGCATTCTTTGCTATAGCTTGGTTCATAGGATCCAAACCCATATAAAATTTCTCTAGCAAGATGGAGTTTGGAAAACCATGATTGGGAGACCTCACCAAATATAATTTGAATCGGTCCCATGCCTCATGTAAGTGTTCCCCTGGTTGTTGCTTGAATAAGAAAATCTTTTCTCGAAGCTCGAACATCTTGCTCTGTGGGAACCACTTTGCTAGGAATGCCCGGACAAGTTCGGGCCAGGATCGGATGGAATTGGGTGGCAAGTTTTGAAGCCACTTCCTTGCGTCTCCAGCTAGTGAGTACTTGAAGACCCTCAACCTTAAGGCATCATCTGAGACATTGTTCTACTTATGCATAGCACACACTCCCAAGAAATTCCTAAGATATTGTGTTGGATCATCATCAGTAGAATTCCTGAAAAACCCTTCCGCTTTGAGCATTAGGATTAGACCATGTTCCACTTTGAAAGTTGAGGCACCAACAGCCGAAGGTACAATAGCATTTCTGTCGTCAATATACTCATCTATGTCCGCAAAAGGGTTCTCGTCCATTTCTTCCTCGTAGTCAGACATGTTTTCCTATCAACACCAAGCAAAGCAAGCGAAGAGTGATGGAATAGAATAAGACGTAAAGTAAAGCACACACTAAATAGTAATTTCAAAACCGTATTCCCCGGCAAAGGCGCCAAAATTTGATACGCTCAAATTACACTTTAAGAAATAGTGTAAGGCGGTCGATATCAAATATAATAACCCAACAAGGTTGGGGTCGAATCCCACAGGGAATAGGCGTGAAAAGATTACTCGAATAGTGTGTTGCTCGACTCAAGTCGTAATTCTATTCAGTTAACAGTAAAAAGAGTGTGAATTAATAGTAACAAGAGTATGGATTGAGTTTGTTTTGAGGTAATAACGAGTTGGAATATCTAGAATGTAATTAATTGGATTAAAGCAACCAAGGTTGTGTCCCCTTTTATGAAGTGTAATGCTATCGGTGTTAATATGATATATTTCTAATGGAAGGTCCTTTTGATATGCAATTGATGTCTAGGTGACTACCCAATATTTCCCAATAGGTGTAATATTTCCTCTTTATAATTTTACCAAATGTAAAAGAGTTGCAATTAATAACAATCAATATATGCCAAATAAAACCCACTTATTCCTAAGCGATTTTATTAAACAAGGTTTAAAGCCTTGAGAATTTGATATTTACTTCTACCAAATTCTAACCCACTTTCCCAAGCAAGAAAGAATTTAATGGCACTTGTCAATGTTTGCAACCACTAACAATAAATCAAGAATGAGAAGTAAATAAATATCAACCAACCATTATATATATATTCAATGTTAAACACCCATTAACATAACACCCATTTAGGGTCCACAACCTTAGTATTTAGAGTTAGCTACTCATACTACAATACAAAAGCAAGAGAATAATAAATTTCATAAAGCTTACAAAGTGAAGATTCTTCACCCAAAAGATGCCAAAAGTGAAGAATATTTAAGTCTTGGAATGTAGCTCAAAAACTAGACAAGATGAGCCCACAAAAATATCATAAAGCTATTTATAGTGGACTGAAAATCGGGACAGAAAACGGACAAAAATACCCTTTCAGGTCAGAAATGCGACCGCATTCTTGTCGCATAAGTGAAATGCGGTTCGCATTTTGGACGTCCCCATCGCACACTGAAACCCTAGTTTTCAGATCTTCATCGCAGTCCAGATTTGCGGTTCGCATTGTAGAAATGCGATCGCGTTTTGCATCGCACATTCGTCCTTCAGCAACCTTCATGGCTGGTTTGCGGTCCACATTGCGGCTCGCAGACAGGTTCTGCGATCGCATAATGGACCGCATTCTTGACTTGAGATTTACCCAGAACTCTGCTTTTGTCTGCGATATGAGTGTCGATTATACGGCTCGCAGATGTGATCTGCGATCGCATAATGCATCGCAGAATAGCATTTTTGCTACATTTTGCTCTTTTCCTGTCTTTTTACATTCATTTCCATGCTCCTGGGTCCTTAGTCCTTATGTACTGTAAAAACACCAAAATTACATGAGTAAAGGAGGTAATTGCATTAAAACAAGCTAAAATCTAAGCAACTAGTATTGAAATGTGCCGAAATTCCCCGGCACATCACGATCCACTTAAAGGATGCAACTGATGCTCAAGCTGAGTTGAGAAGGATCCTCGATCGTGAAGGGAGGATTAAAGAATATGCTTTTTGCAAGTCTCGAAGGAAGACTCTCGAGGAGATATGTGCTAGGGGATTTGTTCTCTCGGAAGAGTTAGCGCAGCGAGGGCGGACGAGCGTGATGCCCGGTTACTTCTATCTAACGTTGGAGAAAGCGATGATGAGGCTGGCAGGCCGTAGCTCCTAGGGGGAGCGTAGATTTTTGCCATCTGTATGTAGTATTTTCAAAGTCATGTTTGTAGATGGTAGATTTGCGTTTTTTCGTATATGTGTACTAGAAACCCTTGCGGCTTTATTTCTTCTGTATCTCTTTCTGTCTCGAATTTCGCCAGGCGAGCTAGTCTTTGATTTGGTAGGAATCCTTAGATTTGCAATATGGCCCCGGGGCTCATTAAGCTGGCGATAATGGCTCTTATGCCTTGGGTCGAATTGACCTTTCAGTGTAAGCTGGCGTTTGAGCTCTTATGCTTTTTGCCCTAGAGCATTTTTAGGTAACTATTTTGGGTTCAGTCTCCGAATCGGGTTGCGATTCGAGCTCATTCGACCCTCAAGTTTTCAAATTTGCATGTGCTGGCGACAATGGCTCTTACAACTTCGGTCGAAGCGACCTTTTATGTATAAACTGGCATTTGAGCTCCTATGTTTTTTGCCATGGGGCATTTTTAGGTAACTATTTTGGGTTCAATCTCCGAATCGGGTTATGACTCGAGCTCATTCAACCCTCAAGTTTCCAGATTTGTGTGGGCTGGCGACGATGGCTCTTACGCATTTGGTCGAAGCGACCTTTTATGTGGGATTTATGTTTCCCCTGTTAAGGACTTTTGCGGTGATTTTTGCCTGACTCTTCGACAGTTCGAGAAGAACCTCGATTACCAGCCATTTTGTGGCGATGATCGAGCACTTCGGGAGGTTTGGCTCGGAGGCTGAGTAGCTCGAAGCCTATTATTTGGTGCTGACATGGTCAAAGCTCTTTTTCCTATGCCGAGGGTAGACTGTTTAACCGGTTCTTTTCGAAATAGATTCGAAGTAATTGAAGGACTGTGATTTTGTAGCGACGGTCGAGCGTCCCCGAGTCGCGTTAGTTTGGCTGGTACAGCCTTATGACCGTGGTCATTTGTGCTTGGCCAGAGCCATTTTTTGATCCCAAGTGAAGTAGTTTGGGCGTCTATATCGAGGGTATGCCGTTTTAGGGGTCATACAAGTTCGATATATAGCCTAAACATTGAAATCGGGTTTTACGCCTTTAGCAAGGTAATACAAAATTTTCATGTCGTTGAGGTCTTATAGTTTTAGATACTTGGTACAAGTATGGTTCATGCTTTGCTCGAGGTCTTACAGATGTTGCCACTTGGTACAAGTGTGATTCATGCCTTGCTCGAGGTCTTACAGATTTTGTTGCTGCCTTATGTAGGTCTTACGAGACCGAGTCTGCCTGCTTAGGGTCTTATGGCCTCGGGTTTTGTAATGAATGGTGCTTGGCGACAGTCCCCGAGTTATCGAGGGTGTTCTGGCTCGAGGGCCGTTTACTTGTAAGCTTGGTGTTGCCTCATTGAGGGCTTACGACTTTGGCGATTCCGACCCTGAGGTCATATGATTTTTGAGATTTTGACGCTAGTCCCCGAGTGTTCGGGGCACTTTCGGCCTTGGAATCATTACGTGATTTTCATGTTGCCTCGTTAAGGGCTTATGAGCTTGGAGTCCCGACCCGAAGGTCGTTCGGATATTTATTTGTCGACGCCAGTCCCCGAGTGTTCGTGACGCTTTGACAGAGGAATCGTTTATTGCGAAAATGCTGAGTTTCTTTTGGAGTGTGAAATGCTTATTGAGACACCATTTGGCTTTTCTTGGTTTTTCCCATCAGACCCAAACTAGGGAAATCTCCTGATTTTCGAGCAGTTTGTCATCTTCCTAAACTAGGGTTTTTTGAAATCTTTTCTTCGAAACACTTTCCAATTTTAAGTGTATCTATGTGTTTTGACTGATTTTGTTGAGTTCTTCCTTGACCCTAACTAGCCCACGTCGAAAACCCTAATTTTTATGGTTCTTCGTTTGGTTGTATTAGCATGACTTACGTATTCTCATATTTCTTTTGAGTTCTTGTGATTTCTTGTGACTGCCTTGCCTTGATATGCTTCTACTGAGTTTCTCAGCCTAGACTTACATCAATTCTATGTCTTTGTGTTCATCTTGACTATTCGCATCAAGACTTGCATCTTTCTCACTAATTCAGTATCGTTTTATCTTCATGTTTTGCTAGAGTCGTGTGCTAATTCTTGACTACACATGTCTTACTCTATTTACTCTATTAATTTGGGTTTGGCTGGTATGTGAGTGGAGGTGTTGGGTAAGTTTGGTATTTGAGGGGAGACTTGGTCCTTTGTGCAACCATCACGGCCCCTACGTCCCTTTTCTTGGACACACCACCCGACTGTAAAGCCTTATTTGTAGCTTGTAAGGCTTCAAAATTTGTAACTATACCACTTTTAATACCTTATTCAATTCTTTCACCTAATTTGATAATGTCGGAGAACTTGTGGTTCTCAATCATAATCAGCCGTTCATAGTACTCGGGTCCCAAGCCCGGACAAAGAACTTGTTCATTTGCTCCTATTCTAAGGCGGGTCTGACCTTAGCAGCTTCGGACCTCCAGTGAGTAGCATACTCGCGAAATGTCTCTGTGGCCTTCTTCTTCAAATTCTGGATATAAAACACGTCTGGTGCGTTCTCTGTATTAAACATGAATCTGTCCATAAAGTCAGATGCCATGCCCACCTAGCTTGACCACTTCTTGGGATCTTGGCTGATGTACTAAGATAACGCGTCTCCTTTCAAACTCCTCATGAACAGCTTCATACGGATCCTTTCATCCTTCCCTACTCCAACCAGCTTATCGCAATATTTCCTCAAATGGACCCTTGGATCACTCGTACCATCAAACATTTCGAACATAAGAGGTTTGTACCCCTCAGGCAGTTCGACATCAGGCTGTATGCAAAGGTCCTCATAGTTCAGCCCCTCGATTCCTTTGCTTCCCTCGACGCCCTGAATCCGATTGATCAGTTTCTTAAGTTCCTCGGCCAAGTTCCTGATAAGCATGTCCTTTTCATCAGACTCAGGTGTGTATGAGATAGGTTGGGCGGAGTGTGGCATGGCTTCCACATAGATAGGATTGTTATGGTGGCCTGGTGTATGGGTGTTTGTGGAGTTCTGAGGTTCTGGGATGAGTAGTGGATTGTTGTTTGGAGTATGGCAGGTGTTACATTTGTTCTTTGGTGGAGTAGCGTGATGGTGAGGTGCGGGATGATTCTGCTATTTTGGGATATTTTGAGGAGTTTTAGGGTTTTGAGCGTTGGGGAAGTTGATATCTAGGGTGTTGAGGGAAAATGACAGGTTTACCAGATTTCGAACCTGATCGAGCTCTTCTTGGAATTTCAACAGTTTCTGTTCAAGCTGTGACACATTCTCATTAGGAACCCGAATACCGTGGCCATTAGTGGCCTCTATCCGTTCAGCTGTGTTCTCCTTCCTGATCTTGTTTAAATCTTCCATTTTATTCTTTCCTTTGTTCTTGCCTTTAGAGGGACTAAGAGGAGGAGTGGGTGGAGGGCCCCTGGATCTTGTGAAATAAGATGATGATGTCAGAGTGCACGAACTAACCTTTGGGGAGGGGAATAATAAAAAGAAAGAAAACAATCAAAACAAAAGGTAATCAAGTCAGTGAGGATTATAAAATGTATCGCAATATTTAAACACATAGTGCGGGAATGTAAAGCGTGTCCTAATTTGGGAACCTCTTTGTGCCCGAGGTGGGCCTAGCGACAAATAGACTTGGAGAACTTTTAATGCTAAATTCCTCATTAAATTGATAAAAAATAGGCGAATCCCAAAACGACACTAAATAAGCAAGAAATAAAAGTCACTACTGGCCATCGGCTTTATTACATTCATGAAGCGAAAAAGTAAATTCCTATCTATTTGGTCCTAGAAGGGCCTTCCCCAGATTCGACATCCTTGGCTCCGTCGAACAGCTTCCCCAACTCACGAAGTCCCAGCAAGAAGTATGCTCTGGCTAGATGGACACCTTCGATCCCTTCAGCCTTTTGACAGTCGTCAACCCTTGCAGCACGTGGACCTCCGAGGATCTCGGAAGAATTCGCATATTCTTTTTCGAAACAAAATATACCCACCAAATGCGTCTCATTATGAACAGGCGATGGACTTTTGCTAGTGTCTACTACACCTGGATTTTGCACGATAGTGTCACCTTCATCAATAAGCTTCTGAATTGATTTTTTCAGATGCCAACACTTTTCTGTGCTGTGACCCGAGGCATCAGAGCAATATGCGCACCTTTGAGAATAATCAAAGTTCTATGGAAGAGGGTTCGACATATTTATCTTAATCGGCTTCAACATGTCCAATTGCCTCGACCTTTGGAACAAACTGGCATATGACGATCCAATATGAGTGAAAGTCTTTTCTTTTTTCTGTTGACTTTTAATTTTTTACTCTGGCCTCGGTTGGAACCTTTTGCGGGCAGGTGGATGATATGCTTGAGGCGGCGGGTAAGACATTTGTGGAAGTGGTGCGGGCCATCGTGGGCCTTGTGGATGTGGTGCATATGGTAGTGCATTGTGGACGGGGTATTGGGAAAGTGATGTACAACTTTGGGGATTCTGTGGAGAGACGTAGCATTGGGGAGGATTATCTGGTGCACAGGGATATCCATGGGGTCGATACCGAGGCTGAAAGCGTTGAGTAGGAATGCCCACTGGATCATCTTTTCTATTTCTCTTTCTTGCACCCAAACTTACTGAGATGTTCTGAATGTCTTCTGTAGTATCTTTCAATGCCGAACAGCATGTTCCCTCCATCTGAGCCCAAACTCTCTAAAGCTTTCCTCCGGTTTCTTTTCCATTTTAGATAGGGAGGAGCAGTCTGGGATAATGTCTAGATTGTACTGAAAGTGTCGAACAAAATCTTGAGCCATGTCATCCCATTTATGCCACTTATTGACATCTTGACGAGTATACCATTGCAAGGCTTCCCCAGTTAAGCCCTCGCTGAGATATGTCATCAACAGATCCTCTTTCCCGCCAACACTTCTCATTTCACTGCAATAACCCCTCAGATGGGCTACTGGATCTCTACGCCCATCATATAAGTTAAACTTTGGCATTTTAGACCCCGCGGGCAGATGAACATCAGGGAAAATACACAAGTCATTGCAATACATGTTAATCTGATTTCCCATCCCTTGCATGCTCCTTAAGGACTGTTCTATACCTTTCAGCTTCCTGGATATCTCATCTCGCCCTTCATTTCCTGTGACCTTTTCATTTTCAACATGAGGCTCATTCTGAGGGTTCTGATTGTATGAGTCAGGAACCTTGTGGGCATCCTCTGAGGGGTAATATTGGGCATAATGAGCGTTGAATGGGTGTTCATTGTTGGGGATAGTGGATATGACAGGGGGCAATTTTTGGGAAAGGTAATTGGAGGACGAGTGATGGAGCTACTAGAGTGGTATCCCAAATCAATAAGAATTATCTCTCTCTCTTTCTCTGCAATAAAAAAAAACTAGAGTGGTTGGGAAAGCGGTGATAAGCGGGTGGATCTGGAGGTATGGGGAATCATCGGGCATTATGACCGGAGTTTGGGTAAGGGTAGTATCTAAGAAGCTAGGTGGTGGCGGGAATGGTGCCTTCCCAGTCATCCAAGCCTGATACATGTCCGCCATGTGTTGTCTTAACACCCTTACCTCTTCAACCAACCCAGTGTCCTGTTCAACCAAATTCTTTCTAGCACCGGTATCAACCAACTCAATTTTGTTGTTGTTTGCCATTGCCTTTTGACCCTATATTATAGAGAGGAGTTACTACTTTAGGAACCACAAATCAACCACCCTTCTGCTATGAAGATAACAACAATTAGCAAAATGAAGTCATCATGTTAGCGTTAGGGCATTTAACAGCTAAAAATATCACATTGCGTGCAACGCACCTAGCAACAATTAATGGTTCAAGAATGACTTCGAGGGTTACAAGGTCACTTGGCATCATCCCAATTTATTCATTTCAATCTTTTCTTTTCTTTCTTTTTCTAGCACTTGCTTGCTCATTTTCCTTCCTCTTTTTTTCTAATTATCACTCTTTTCTGTCCTCTCATTTATCACATCCCATAATGTCAACCCTTTTTTTTCTTTTTTGTTTCTTTTCCTTCTCTTTTTTTTTCCTTTTTTGCTTTTAATAATAAAAAAAATGATTCGATCGAACCCTATGTAGGTTGCCTACGTATCATGACGCCGCATGAATCAGATCTTTGCTTAGTTCGGGAAGATCGGGAATAAAGTAAACAAACTAACATTCTCCTTTCTTTTTTTATTTTCTACCTTAATGAGTACTTTGATGAAAAAAGATAAGCTAAAGAAGAAAATCCCTTTTTTTTTTTGAATTTTCTAGAATTAATGTTCTATAACCTATTTTGAACTCAAGCTTAACCAGCATATATTTTTTTTTCTCTATCTTTTTTTTGAACAAATACTCCATGGGAATTATTAAGGGAAAACCATAGAAGAGAAAAATATTTTTTTTAATTCTTTCTTCTTTTTTTTAGGAAGGAAATCTAAAGAATAAACCAAAGAAAAATATTTTGAATTTTCGTTTGATATCCTGAGGAAATTTTTGAACCAAGAAATGAAAAAGATAAAAAAATATTTTTGGATTTCAGTTTGATTACCTAAGGGAGAAACACTGATAAACCAAAGATAGAGTATGATGTTTTCTTTTTCTTCTATGTACAATGTCCTAAAGTTGTAGTGAAAATAGAAAGAATATTTTTTTTGTTTTATTAATTTCCGAAAGAAGAACCTCAAAGGAAAATCTTTTTGGCTTTTGGAATTAATATCTTAAAGAAAACTTGTAAAGAGGTAACAAAAGCGAAAAAATCCTTTTTTTTGAGTTTTTAGTCCTAGTATGCTAAAGGAAATATAAAAGCAATTTTTTTTTGAGTTCTAGATATTAATTTTCTAAAGAAAAAACCACCTCAAAATTTCTTCTTTTTTTTTTAATTTCTAGGAGTAGTATTTCTAAAGAAACTTCTAATGGAAATATAAAAACGCAAAATATCTTTTTTTTTGAATTTTTGATTTATAATATATTTTTTAAATACAAAATAAGAAATAATAACAAAGACTCAACAAACTTAACTAGACTATGACAGACTCTAGCATCAACTAAATGACTGAATACTACTATACAGGACTAGAAATTAAAACATGAAGAATAGACTCAAAAACATTAAAAAGCTCCTCAGGCAGCTCCTGAATGCAGTGGTCCTAGGGTATCTGTCATGCTCAAACTCCGGTAAGTAGATCCACAACTGTATGAGAAAACTGAAACCAGCAATATGTGAGACAATAACATTCCCTACTAGACACATGCAAGACATGGTTGTGACTATTTTTATAAATTAACCTATGTGGCTAAAAGTGGCTAAAAATGCAAAATTTGTCTAAGACCCCGCGAAGCCAAGAACCTAAAACTTACTAGGAAGACCAGACCCTATGTGGGTTGCCTACGTATCACGTCCCGAAAGACGAGAATCAGGTATGCGTAGTTCGGGCAGATTGGATGCAAGCGAGAAATAAAAAAACAACTAAGTTAGAGAATTTTTTTTTATCTTTTCCTTGAAAATGATGAAACATGTAAAAAAAATTGGATTTTGTTTTTCCTCTTTTTCGATTTTCTTTTTTTTTTGAAAAAAAAAACAAAAAAATTACGGGAAAGTGCAAAAAATTTTTGGATTTTTTTTTCATTTTCAATTTTTTTGGTTTTTTTCTTGAAAAAGTGTGAAAGAAAATTATAACTGGGTCCCACTTGCTTCATTTTCACACTTCACCCTCTCTTTTTTTTTCTTTTTTTCTTTTTTTTCATTTTTCCTCAACTATTATTGGTCCGCCAAATGACCCTTTTACCCTTGAAGATTGCAACATGTAGCACCGAGGATGCATCAGGATGGTCTTTTATTTTTTGGGTACACCTGTCCTAGACGGACCCAACTCCTGTGTTGAGTCCACAAAGTCAAATGCATATGATGCAAACAAGCGTTCCTACTAGGGATCCGGCATGAGGCTGAGTTATTCTAGGTTCAAAACCTGGGTATGTTGTTCTAGACTTGTGTACCCGAGCGGACAACTCGAGCCGGGAGGGGGGGGAGCTATGTACCGGGAACCAAAAGGCCATCCGTCTTTGTAAATTGTCCGAGCCTCTTCCTAATTTAAGGTATGACACTAAAATTAAAGCGATAAAAGCAACATTTAGCACATTAGGCCCAAACATGTAATTAAAATCAGATAATAAAAGCCAAATATAACAATTATTCTAAGCTAGAATTCTTGAACCCTGAACAAGAAGTTCTGGTTCTTATCCCCAGCGGAGTCGCCAGAGCTATCACACCTCCTTTTTACTACCCCGGAAGGGATAGAAGTGAGTTTTTCCAATTTAAGGGACAATCGAAACGAGATTATTTATTCTTATTCAGAGTCGCCACTTGGGATAGTTTATTGGTGTCCCAAGTCACCGGTTTAAAATCCCGAATCGAGGAAGTTTGACTCTATTTATGGTCTGCGAACAAAGAAATTCGGGTAAGAAATTCTGTTAACCCGGGAGAACGTGTTAGGCATTCCTGGGTTCCATGGTTTTAGCACGATCGCTCAATTGTTAATATTGTCCTATTTATTTGATATTAAAAAATCTTTAAAACCTATATGCATTTTCAATCCTTTTAAACCGCTCTTATTAATCCAATCATTATAAAACTAATTATTGAGTACGCATTGCGAATCATGTCACGGAACCGTACCCACGATCTGCAACATGTTTATTTTAATTAACAAGATTAAATTATGGCCGGGTCACATAAATCTACCCCCGAATTTTTAAAAATTAGGTGTCACGACCACGTTACGGGAACCGTACCCATGGCTATGACAATTATTTAATTAACGCGCCTAAAGCAAACTACGAAAGTTCAAGGCATTTTGTACATTAGTTAAGATAATTCACGTGAGGGCCATAGACTAGGTGATTGTATGGCACACCTCAAATTATTTTAAAAGAAAAGATTCGTATATTTTTCTTGAAGGTAAACTAATGATGCTCCTACTTTAATCTAATTTAAATTTAGGTATCACAGTTGTAATAATTCAATTGCGCGCCTAAAGGCTCGTGGCCTAAAATGCTCTTATGACTAATTAACAGAATAAAGTGATACACTCCAATTTTCTATCATTTAACGCCAAGCTCGTGGCCCAATAAACTCAAATTCCCACTCATTTAATGACAAAGCTCGTGGCCAAATATTATTAAAAGTCCACAAATATCAAACATCATTTATAGCTAAACGTGCCAACAAACTTTTGCTTTTTTACTCTTCTTTTTTATTTTAAGCCTAACTCAAAATTTCAAAAAAAAAACAAATAAATTTAATTAGTCATATCGATGATCCAAACTGCCAAAGACTTTGTCTTCATTTTTACTTTATTCTAATTTTGAAAAAAAAAAGCACCCTAGAATAAACTCCGATATAAACGCAAGAAAGCAAGGAGGTGAATTCAATAGATTACAGATGATGTGTTGAGAAATTACAAGCCAAAAGTATATAACCAAAAAATGTGCTGGTAGCAAAGACACTAATATGTGTTTTGTCTATCACAAAGGAAAAATAGAAATTCTATATTTGCCCAGTACTGCAGAGTACTGCTAAACCAATATATCCCATTCAGCTGAGATAAAACAATCAATTATAGAAGATCAACCAAAATGATTAAAGAAATTAAAACCTCGGTTAATTCACGTTCTTGCTGACTCACTATATTAATTCAAACGACTTTCCTCAAACACAATTTAGCATGTACGCTCGTTAACCACAGATCTAATTTGACCAAATTGCACACCAAGATAAGATTTTAAGGCACAGAAGATAACCATCTTTATCAATTCATTCACATGAATATTACAAGAAACATTGAAGAAGAAAGTTAGAAACGGACCTCTACTGCTGCAAATTTTCACCGTATACAATGGAAGAAGATTTCCAAACAGGCAAGACGAGCCACTGATGCGAACCTCGAACCAATGACAAAATCTCGAATCGACAACTGGACGACGACCTCAAACTGTTTCCAACATCTCAGCTCTAAACAATTCTCCAAACGAGCTGGTTGTTGTAACAGTGTCGCAGTTGGGTGTGAGACGACGACGGGGGGAGGTGGTTTCAGGCGATGGCTGCTGGTGGTTGTTCTTGGGTGAGGGGTCACAAAGAAGACGAGGTCAGGGGGGTGGGGTTTTCTCTGAAAACGGCGCTCATTTCTTGCTTAGGGATCTTAGACTAGCGTCTGATTTTCACATTTGGAGAAGATGAAGTTCAGAAGGGGGGGGGGGTCCGTGTATGAAAAACGGCACTCATCAGCCTTAGGGATCTAGGTCTTGTTTTTTTTCTGTATTTTTCAGCTGAAGGCTGCTCTAGGTCCTTAGGGTCTTCCAGTCTAGGGTCTCTTTTGTTAGCTTTTTTATTGGGTTTTTTAGGTTAAGGGGTATGGGCCTAGGAATTATGGGCTTGGGAATTAGGGCTCGATCCGAAAATTAGGCTTAGAAAATGGGTTATTTGAGCCCAGATTGTATTCTTTCTCTTTGAACAAGACTGAAATTCTACCTTATTTACTAATTAATCCTACTTAAATAAAATAATTATTAAAATGACACTAACCGCTAAAACAAACCTATTTTTGGTATTTTTTTTTCAAAATTAAAAATGACAACAAAACATTAAAAAAAACTATTTTTTGTAATTGTCATTTTTTTTGTGTGATAAAACAAAGTAAAAGAGTCAAAATTAGTTGAAATAACTATATTAGGCCTAAACTAAATATTTACATGCTAAAATGTAGGGAGGGTCAAAAATCACACGTCTACAGTTCCATGCCTATACATCCATGCTTGCTACTGTACTAGTTATTCAATTTGTTTCTATGATTGATGTTGTCAAACATGTCTAAGTTCTTGCCTTGCGTGTAATCATCATATCAGACTTTACATAGTTCTTTGACACTTGTCCAGCATGTTCACTTAGTTCCCTTACCCCTCCCTAACTGGTATAACCATGTAGTCTCAAACTTTGTTCAACAAAATCCTTGTCTTCAACATGATCCTGCTGCACTCCTCCCGATGTTTTAAATGTCTGTTACCATGACTGATTTGTTCAATGGATTCATAGTTGTTCTGTATCTTTGTTGCATCAAATGTTTCCCAATTTATGTGGTTTCAAACCTCTATATTCCCAATGCCTCCTTTCCCTGTTTGTGTTTGCACTATGATTTGTTTTTGAGTTGCTGATTGTCCTGTTCCTTTTCTTTTCACTAAGGCAAACTCTTCTACTGCCTTCCAAAACTTATTTCAAACTAATCATTTTCAAAACTTTTTCCAACTCAACTCTTTTAAATCTATGTCAAGCACTCTCACACATACTCTTAGGCCACTAGGTTCTGCCCCTTTTGTGTGAGCCTTGCCTTAGGACCCTTGAGTTCCCTCTAAACTTGGACACATAAAAGCTTGCATTTCCACACTGCACTTACTCTGTCTTGGTTATGCAATCTGGGTGTGAGAATTGCCTGGGATCTCTATAGGTCCTTAGGGAACTCTGACACACCCAGATATGAGAAAGACTATGGAACAATCTTGGCACTTGAGGTGGTTTATTACATAATTCGGGAGGAAGTCCTAATCAGGTGCTGAAAGTCTGGGCCTGTTTCAGGCTCTCTATAGTGTAATTTTTACTTTTCTTATATAATTCATTCACATGGTCTGTAATAATTTGTAAACGAATATTGGAGTAATTAGTGAAAAGGGCGAGCATTTACATATTTGTGGGGTAAGGCGGGTAGAAACCATGCCTATAGGACTTTACATTTTTTACTATGTTTGCCATACCATGGTAGAAACCATGCCTATAGGACTTTACATTTTTTACTATGTATGCCTTACCATGTTAGAAACCATGCCTATAGGGTTTTACTATACTTGCCTTAACATGGTAGAAATCATGTTTAATAGGTCTCAAAATCAGTTTCACAAATAGATGCCATGCCTATAAGATATAATTTAATCCAACTTCTATTATAAAGAGTGTTACATGCTTTCTTTCATTGGTCATCACGCCTGCCAAGTTTTTGAAATCATTGTTAAACAACTAGATGGCATGCCTATAGGGGATAACTCTAGAAATTCTCCCTATAGATCTCAATTAGTATAGTTAAATAAATCAATCCAGTCCGCGTTTTAGTTCGTTTTGAAACTGGTTTAATTAACGGTTTATTTTCTCTAAAACAAGTTCTTTCAAAAACTGCGTTGATTTGTCATTAGATATCATGCCTATAAGGACTCAAGAGTCCGCTTTAGGAAACCTGCCTTGTTTCACTATACAAAATATAGTCATCTGTGTTCCGCGCCTAGGCAAGCCTTAGGCAATCAACTTTAAATAAAACCAGAACCTTCTTTGTGATTAGTGTTTAACTGTCAACGTGTTAAAACCAGTAGGCAAGCCTGTTTTGGACTTCTTTTTTGAGTCATGTAGTAAATCTGGTTCTATTGTTATCACTTAAATACCTTGTTAGGATCTGAATGTGGACCTTACCTGTGTATGGGTCGTGCTGTCTATGTGCATTACTTGTGGAGGTATATCTGAGCCTTCTATTTGTTTTCTGTGTTTTCCCCCTAAATGCAGTCCTATGTGTTCTTGTTTGTTGCCTAGTATTTTGCCTTTGAACCTGAGGGTCTGCCCAGAACCCCCACCCCTTTTATAGGATAGGAGTCCTAAATTCCTCCGGGACTGATGGGAAGGGACGGGTAACAGCATACAATAGGGGTCGAGACCAAACTTTGCTTTAATTACCTTCACGAGGCCGGAAAGGGTATATATGGATATGATGACCGGTGCGCTAATGCCACGTGTAGCCCCTTTCTAAGGAGTGATTACCGGGCATCGTACTGATGTGATCATATAGGCTAACCAACCTAGGACACCCCCTTTATATTCACAAACACGCTTAGATTTTACTTCTTTTCAAAATCTTATTTTTTCATTTACTGTTTTTTTTCAAACATCTGTGTATTTAAACTTAAATCCCTACTATTTGAGCCATACTTGTTTATTTGATAATTTTATAAACTCACAAAAACTGTCTGGCCGGGAACCACACTAGTGGATCCTGAGGGGTGCCTAATAACTTCCCCTTAGGATAATTTCAAGCCCTTGCCCTATCTCTGGTTACCAAACATAGTTATAGATGAACCTTATAGGAGCCCTAACGCACCTTAAATCGTTAGGTGGTGACTCTTCAAAAATGCAAACCCCTTTCCCAAAAGGAACGAGTTGTCTCAACCAAAACGTCACCGACCCGATTTCGCGAGAAAAACAGGGCGCGACACACCTTTTACTTGAAATGTATTTACGAGGAATGAGATTACTAGTACGCCGTGTGAGGTTGAGACAAGGTCTCGGTGTCCTCTTCGCTGAACGTGAGGGCATCCTCGGGTAAGTACCCCCGGGTTCAATTTTCTCTAGTGATCGATATTTTTGTCCTTCTCATCACGGGTTCTCGTGGGGCATCAACGCCTCCCAAGATCATGTGGATGACATGTTGCGACTCGCTCGTTTCGTTCTTCTTGGCCGCCTCTCTTTCTCGAAACTTGTTTTTGGCCCGATTACTTAGGAATTCCCGGAGATGACCCTTGTTGAGTAGTCTGGCTACTTCCTCTCGGAGCTGGTGGCAATCCTCGGTCCTGTGTCCATGTGTGTTGTGAAATTCATACATTAAGTTATAATTCCTTTGTTAAGGATCCGATTGCACAGGCCTGGGCCACTTGGCATCTTTTATTCTGCTGAGGGCGAAGACAATATTCGATATATCAACAATGAACTTGTACTCTGACAGGCGAGGCACCTCTGTTGGTCCTGTGTTCCTGTCGAATCCAGCTTTGTTGATGAGTCCCTGAGGATTCTGTCCTCGGTCTATCCTTCGGTCGTTTCAAGGCGGGTTACCCCTCAGGGCGTTCCTTCGGTCTTCGATGTATGGCTGATATCTTTCTTGTTTGGCTTTGGCTCCTCGCCAGGAGCCTGCTTGGGTATACCGAGCCCGAGGGGGCTCCCAGGTGATCGTCCTCGACCCTGATTTTCGACTGGTATCGGTTATGAACATCCGACCAAGTCACGGCGGGGTACTTGACCAGATTCTCTTTCAGTTGTTTCGTAGCTATCGAGCTTCGCTTGTTCAGACCTTGAGTGAAGGCCTATACCGCCCAGTCGTCGGAGACCGGTGGTAGTTCCATTCTTTCCATTTGAAAGCGAGATACAAATTCTCGCAACATCTCGTTCTCCTTTTGCTTGATTTTGAAGATGTCGGATTTCCTGGTGGCCACCTTGATTGCCCCGGGGAGCGCCTTTATGAAGGAATCTGCCAACATGGCAAATGAGTCCATAGAGTTTGGGGCCAAGTTATAATACCACATCATCGCCCCTTTAGAAAGTGTTTCTCCAAATTTTTTCAGCAGGACGAACTCGATCTCGTCGTCCTTCATGTCATTGCCCTTTACTACGCCGGTGTAAGCGGTAACGTGTTTGTTGGGGTCCGAGGTACCGTTGTATTTCGGAAGATCCAGCATTCTAACTTCTTTGGGCTGGGTTTCGGGGCCGCTTCCTGTGGGAACGGCTTCTGCACGAACTTCTTTGAGTCCACGCCCTTAAAGACCGGGGGCGCTCTTGGAATTTGGTCGACCCTGGAGTTGTAAGTCTCGACCTTCTTACCGTTGGCTTCTATCATTTTCTTTCCCGATTCGATCCTTCTGGTGAGGTCCTCGAGCATCTTTACGATGGCTGGATCGGTTATCGACCCATTATTACTTGACCTTTCTGGTACCTCTTCGGCCGGGGGAGCTGTCCCCGGTGCTACTGTGCTAGGACTTTTCTGGTGACTTTGCAGCTGAGCAATAGCCAGTTGTTGTGCCTGCAACATTTCAAAAATAACATGAAGACTAACTTCCCGTTCTTCCCGAGCTGGGGTTTTTTAGGCTTCCTATTGGTCTCCTTGGTGTATGCTCCTGTTAGTCTGGGAGCTTATTTCAACGTGTCGAGTGTCGCATGAGACTTCGTCCACCGAAATTGGTCCCGATGCGTTCTCAAGGTTTTGTGGTAGTTCACCAACACCTGGAACAGCCACACCATTCTCTCTGTGGTTCTCAATGTTGTTGTTCACTGAATCAGACATACGACCTGAAATCAAAGATCCTTGGACAAGAAAAATCGTGAAAGATAACTTGCGTTGTGTAATAGAAACCAGCAAGAAAATAATCACTATTATTTTTAGCCCCACGGTGGGCGCCAAACTGTTTACCGTGAAAATAGTAATAACAATTAAATTTGTTGATGAGACTCTAAAAATATGTGATCTACTTTTATGCTAGTTGTTAATCAGATGATGCTATGTATATGAAGTTTAGAGACGAAATAAGAGCTAAAAATGAGGTGATAATCAAACCGAGAGGCTGACAATCGAGGCTTCGAGCTTGTTGGTATGGGGGCCTCGGGGTCGATTCAGTGGCTCGATAATGAGCTATCGGGGGCGATCGGGGTATAACTAACAGTTATGTAAAAATTAATAAAGGCTCTTTATGGCCAATGATAAGAATTAAATGATGAGCAAGTATGAAGATAATAAATGAAGGCAATAATAACAAGAAAGTATGTTATTAAGCAGAGAGAATGTTCTTCATATATTCGTGTGGAGTAACTGAAGCAACGGAGAGTACAAAAATGACAAGGATCCCCTTTATATAGGAGGGGAATCCCGAACATAATCAAAAATACATTAAAGTCAAATATATGGAGATGGGATAGCNTAGACCAGCAGACTTTGTCGGCCCTAGGCGTGTGCCTTGGGAACCTTCCACTTCTACCACTATTGTGATCAATGCTACGATGAGGTTGAGTGTCGTCGACCCTCGAGGAAGGATGCTCGACCATGGCCTCGAGCCTTCGAGGTGATCTTCCAAAGTGCCTTAATGACGAATTGGATCCTCCGATATCGCCATATACAATATTGTTCGACTTTCAGGAAAATGATGCCATGAAGTGATTTGCGTAGAATTGAAGTGGAATTGAGCAAAAATTGGTTGAAAGAGTACAAAAATCTCCAAGGATTCCGCACCTGCGGAAGACATATCGCAGAAGCTATCTCGCACCTGCGGGGATAAGTCCGCATCTGCAGAACTGAACAATTTTGCCTGGGATCGCACCTGTGAGTCAAGAACCGCAGAAGTGATTTCGTGTCTGCGCTTGGAAGACCGCATCTGCGGATCCAGCACTCAGCTTCACATTCCGCATCTGCGATTGGCTATTCGCATCTGCGGAGCCGCACCTGCGAGTATTCTTCCGCAGGCGCGGTCAACGGGCATCAGACCTGGGCAATTTAGGCATTTCACAGGTTCTCAATTCCAAACCCAGAAATACTCGACCTAGCAGATCTTTGGCATATCTTTGGCTTATATTCAGTCTCTCAATACTAGAAAGAAGAAGGTTGGAAGCTAGGGTTTGCACACACACTTGGGTCTTGAAGATTTGAAGCTTTTGGTTGAGAATTTCTTACTCATTTATGCTTATTTCTTCATTTCCCTGCTTTGTATTGTATATCTAAGTGGGTATTATTTATTCCAACACTTGAATCTTGTTTATGGGAATATTCATAATTAAAGTGTGGATTAAATACCTTATTGTGCTTATGTATTGAATGATTTTTATCCTTTTATGAAGTGAGTTATTGTTTAATTATTCTAGTTCTTTAATGTTTCCAAAGGGATTAGCTAACCCTAGGACTCGCCCATTAACTCCGAATTAATTTTGGGAAAGATTATTTGGGGTTGGGAATGATTAATTAACAAGAACTTGAGGCTTTAACCCTCATTATATAGATTCTACCTAGGATAGGATTGAACTACTTGTAGCCATATCCCGGTGTGCTTAATCTCTTAATTGTTTTAGGGATAATTCAATTAGAAAGTCTTGTTAGTCTTTGGAAGATGCTAATATAGTATTATTACCCGTGGCTAATTAACATAAACTCGCTCATATTTCTAAAATCATAAAATACATTGGATCGTTACTTGAGTGCAATTCTCAATGCATCCATACTTGTAGCCATTGATAATTTTACTTGCTTTCTAGGTTAGTTTACATTTCTGCATTTAGGTATAAATATTTTCTAAAACCAATTCTATGTGTTTGGCATTGCATAACAAGTGATAATTCTCTTACATTCCTAATCGCCTAGATATTGTTCTCTTTGGGATTCGACCCCGACTCATAGTTGGGTAAATTATATTGCATGCGACCGTGTCCATTTACTTTTTAGTTGTGGATTTGGACGTCATCAATGCACTACTCAGAAACTCGGTGGCAACGCAAGTCTGCAAGCCACCTCTCCCACTCGATCAAGAATCTCAAAAGGACCGATGAACCTAGGGCTTAGCTTGCCCTTCTTCCAAATCTCATCACGCCCTTCATGGGCGACACCTGAAGCAACACTCGCTCTCCGACCATGAATGCCACATCCCGAACCTTATGGTCGGCATAACTCTTTTGCCTACACTGAGCTGTACGAAGCCTATCCTGAATGATCTTAACCTTGTCCAAGGCATCCTGTACCAAATCCGTACCCGACAACCAAGCCTCCCCCGGCTCAAACCACCCAACTGGCGATCGCCACCGTCTACCATATAATGCCTCATAGGGAGCCATCTGGATGCTCGACTGATAGTTGGTTTTGTAGGCAGACTCCGCTAACGGCAAAAACTGATCCCATGAACCTCCAAAGTCAATAACACATGCTCGGAGCATATCCTCCAAAATCTGAATAGTACGCTCGGACTGTACATTCGTCTGACGTTGAAATACTATTCTCCACTTGACTCGAGTACCCAACTCAAGCTGAATTGCCCTATAGAAATGCGAGATGAACTGCGTACCTCGGTCAGAAATAATAGACATGGGCACACCATGAAGACGAACAATCTCCCGGATATAGATCTCAGCTAACCTCTCTGAAGAATAGGAGACTGCCACAGGAATGAAATGCGCTGACTTGGTTAGCCTATCAACAATAACCCATACCGCATCGAACTTCTTCTGAGTCCGTGGGAGTCCAACAACGAAGTCCATAGTGATACTCTCCCGCTTCCACTCAGGAATCTCAATCTTTTGAAGCAAACCACCAGGTCTCTAATGCTCGTACTTTACTTGCTGACAATTCAAACACCGAGCTACATATGCAACAATATCCTTCTTCATCCTCCTCCACCAATAATGCTGCCGCAAGTCCTGATACATCTTAGCAGCGCACGGATGAAAAGAATATTGGGAACTAAGGGCCTCCTCTAGAATTAACTCACGAAGTCCATCCACATTAGGCATACAAACTCGACCTTGCATCCTCAAAACTCCATCATCTCCAACTGTAACCTGCTTGGCACCACCGTGCCACACTGTGTCCCTAAGGACTAGCAAATGAGGATCATCATACTGCCGATCTCTGATACGCTCAAGTAATGAAGAAGGAGCGACTGTGCAAGCTAAAACACGGTTGGGCTCAGATAAATCCAACCTCACGAACTGATTAGCTAAAGCCTGAACATCCCAATCAAGCGATCTCTCACCGACTGGAATATACGCGAGGCTACCCATACTAGCCGACTTCCTACTACAAGTATCAGCCACCATATTGGCCTTCCCCGGATGATACAAGATGGTGATATCATAGTCTTTCAGTAGTTCTAACCACCTTCTCTGCCTCAAATTTAGCTCCTTCTGCTTGAACAAATGCTGTAGACTCTTATGATCCCTGAACACCTCACATAACACGCCAAATAAATAGTGCCTCCAAATCTTCAGCGCGTGAACAATGGCTGCTAGTTCCAAATCATGAACTTGATAATTCTTCTCGTGAATCTTCAACAGTCGCGAAGCATATGCTATAACCTTGCCATTCTTCATCAACACCGTACCAAGTCCAATACGAGATGCGTCACAATATACTGTATATGGCCCTGAACCTGTGGGCAAAACCAACACCGGCACCGTAGTCAAAGCTGTCTTGAGCTTCTAAAAAGCTTGCCTCACACTCATCCGACCACCTGAACTGGGCACCCTTCTAGGTCAACCTGGTCATTGGGGCTGCTATAGATTAGAACCCCTCCAAAAACCTATGGTAATAACCCTTCAAACCCAAGAAAATCGGATCTCTGTAGCTGATGTGGTCTAGGCCAGTCCTTCAGTGCCTCTATCTTCTATGATCCATCTGAATACCCTCTGCTGATACAACGTGACCCACGAATGCAACTACTCAAACCACAAAACTCACATTTTGAAAAACTTGGCGTACAACTGACTGTCCCTCAAAGTTTGAAGAACAACTCGAAGATGCTGCTCATGCTCCTCTCGCTGCGAGAGTAGATCAAAATATCTCAATGAAGATAATCACAAAGGAACCAGGCAAGGCTTTAACACCCGGTTCATTAAATCCATAAAAGTTGTTGCGGCATTCGTCAACCCAAATAACATCACAAAGAACTCATAATGTCTTGTACTAAGTGCAAAAGCTGTCTTAGGGACATCGGATGCCCTAATCCTCAGTGAATGGTAGCCAGATCTCAAATCAATCTTCAAAAACAATCTCCTCTG